>NW_027219978.1:0-40553 GCF_027580195.1 Bos mutus
GTTGACTGGCATTTCACCAGGCATGCTCTTATCAGGTCTGTATTTCAGAGGAGATGAAAGCCATATTTTGGCTTACACGCCCGTAGCCATCTGCGGTCAGTAGGGTTCCCTCTAAATGATGATTCTGGTGATATTTTAAGAAGGGTCTGTAGTGAACCCTTCTTCCCTTAACTTGTCAATAAGAATGAATAAGATTCTACAGATCTTCTTTAATATAGAAGAACTTTTTTTTTTTTTTTTTTTAAGATGTCCTTGGGGGAATGTTTAGGAAAAGCAAATACTCTGGCAGGAGGTGTTCTGCTCACTGAGACCAAGCCCAGGAACACTGAGAGAAAATTTACCCTGAGGGAGCTTCCGAAACAGAATGAATCCACTAGACACGTGCATTTAGGTTTTGTCTCAGCTTACTTAAAGCGACAGTGGCTACACCTCTCGGCCTGTGTTGATCCTCTGCTCTCCCTTTGTAGACAGAGGATAAGAACCGCCAGTTGCAGGAGCGCCTGGAGCTGGTAGAGAAGCTGCAGCAGAGACTGCGGAGGGCAGAGGCGCTGCCGGTGGTGGGGCGGAGCAGGCGCAGAGGGTGGCCTCGCTCTCCAAGGTGCTGCTCTGGGTCCCTGGGGGGCGGGCACAGGGAGGGCCTGTTCCCCTGCTCTCCCACCGCGCCCCTGCCCGTGCTGCTCAGTCCACACAGGAGCGCAGACATGGGGGTCGTGCTGCCCGTCTGAGATGGGAGCGCTCCCTGAGTGTCAGGCACGCCCCACTTCTGCATCATCCCTACGTTAATTTCCCTCCAGTTTTGTCCCAAGTTGTGTGTGTGCCTAGGACGCTTCAGCTCCGAGTCACTGCTGCTCAGAGTTCAGTCAGCCACTCAAAGCCTAGCAGGATAGAGACCTAGAAAAATCCCATTCTCGTTTAAGAGATGGCCAAAATAGCTCTGTAATGAACACAGTTTTAAGTTTTATCCATACACTTGTTAAAGAAGTCCCAGCAGGGCACGTGCAGACCCGAGGCCCCACTCCCCACTCGCCGTCCCCAGGAGCCCGTGGGTGAGAGGCCATGTCCTTGGGATGTGGCGCTGCTGGGGGCACCGACCCCATTGCCAGCCAGCCAGCCACCCTGTCCTTCTGACGGGAAAGGTGTTGCCCTGCGCTGCCAGTGGGCACTGGCTGAACATAGAGAGTCGGGCCGGGTCTGTGCTGACGTGGCTGTCGGAAGCCTTGCCAGGAGCTCAGTGAGTGCCGAGGGGCCATCACGTCGCGGGAGGCCGCCGGTGTCCGGTGCTCACAGACCCTCCCAGAGCAGGGTCACTAACAGCCGCCAGGGGGCACCCTTCTGCCTGTGATCTTCCTCTCCAGGCTTGGTTTCTCCTCTCCCCTGGCATCTCTGCTGTCCATCCCCAGTCGGCCTTGTAGTCCGACCTTTTGTCTTCGGGGCTCTACCACTCAGGAGGCTAAGCGGTTGAACTTCCTTCCCAGCTTAGGAAGGTAGAGCGTGTGCCTCGGCGTTTGCCGCTGTCTGCTGCCCACGCGGGCTCGCCACAGGCAGTCAGAGGAGGGAGTGCAGCGGCCGTGGGTGTGGGGCCTGGGGCACGGGGAGCACGTCTCCTCTCACGAGCTGGTCACCAGCATCCTCCGTGAGCCATGTGTCACACACGAAGCCGCGCAGGCTGTGTGAGCAGGCATGCGGGCGTGCCCCGGCGAACCCAGGGCCCGTGGTTCGCACAGAGCATGGCCCGCTTGCCGCCCCTGCGATCACAGCCCGCGTGCTGTCAGGACAGGGTTGTTGTGAGCGGAGCTGACGCTGTTCTTGGCCGACAGGCAGGAGAGAGAGACACAGCAGCATCGAGGATAGGCTGCGCCAGATGGAGGCCCAACTGGAGGCAAAGAACAAGGAGCTGCAGCGGGTGCCTGTGCTGACAGGGAGGCGGCGTCTGGGCAGGAGACGTGGCTTGGGCGGGGGCCAGCACTGCCTTTCTCCACCACTCCCGTCTCTGGCATCGAGTGTGTGCCTGTGTGGCCCCATCTGCTGATCCGGGCACCCACCTCCTTGGGAGCAGGGCCAGAGGTGGTCGCCCATAGGCAGTGGGTAGGAGCCAGGGCTTCCCCACATTCAAAGAGGCTGCTTGTTGCTCTGACCAGCCAGTCCGGGGAGCTGCTTGGGATACAGGTGGACCTCCCAACTGCCCCTCAGACAAACCTAGGGGTGCCAGCCTGGGGCCCATGAAACTGAAGGCATGGCACCCAGGTGTGGAGCCTGCTTGCCTCGGACGTGGCGCTGGAGTCCCACATGCCAAACCGCTGGTCCAGACACGGTGTGTGTGTAGGATGGCTGCCTCTAGACAGGAGAACCGCAGTTGCCCTGCAACAGAAGGCGCATCAGGAAAGGGTGATGGTGGAGGCTCACATCACCGAGTCCTGAGAGAGGTTTCCTGGAAAGGTTGGCCACACGGCAATACAGACCATCCAGGAAATGGAGTGGGGATCCCGGGTCCAGCCTCACGTGTCAGTACTGTCCCCACCATACCTGTGTTCTTGGGCCTGGACTGCAGAGCCTCACAGGCGGACTTCCAGGGGGCAGTGGTTCTGACTCCCATCGTGAGACCCGCGGTGAGGCGCCCTCCCCGCTTAGGCAGAGAGCTCAATATCTCCCGATCAGGTGTGCACTTCTTACTTTCATAACTGCTGCTCAGAGGCTGTTGAGATCGGGATGCTGTTTATGACTAGACTAAGCCAATTCAAAGTCAACTTTTGTTTTGCTTTAAAAATCTTTGAATGCCGATGCCTTATTGTGGAAGCTGTGACAGGTTTTGTTTCCTTGGGCTCAAAAATCACTGCAGACGGTGACTGCAGCCATGAGATTAAAAAATGCTTGCTCCTTGGAAAGCTATGACAAACATAGACAACATATTGAAAAGTAAGAGACATCACTTTGCCGACAAACCATATACTCAAACTATATATGACAAACCACATACTCAAAACTATGGTTTTTCCAGTAGTAACGTATGGGTGTGAGAGTCGGAACATAAAGGAGGCTGAGCACTGAAGAAGTGATGCTTTCGAATTGTGTTGCTGGAGAAGACTCTGCTTTAACAGAAAATAAACTTTTTAAATGTATTACGATGGAGAATTGCAAACATGCACAAAAGTGGATGGAGTAGTATAATAAATACCCATGACCCGTCCCGTCAATTAGTCTCAGCAATTTCTCATACAGAGCCAATCTCAAATAGATCATTCTTTTGTCTTCTCTCCATTTTTTTTTTAACACAGTAGGTCCTAAAACAGCTTTTTAAACCTTGAAATTGATGCTCATCTTACAAAACACAGACTTGGCAACTTTTTGTTGTGCATTTAAAAATTGCTTGAGGTAATTATTTCCAGTTTTTAATATGAATTTTCATATTGGAAAAGACCCTGATGCTGGGAAAGATTGAAGTCAGGAGAGAGAGTGGATGACAGAGGATGAGATGGTTGGATGGCATCACCAACTCAGTGGACATGAGTTTGAGCAGATGCTTAGCAGAAGTCGAGTTCCATTTTCCTTATGGCTAATCCACTGCTATAACACGTATAGCACTTCTGGTTTTGAACACTGAATGTGTTTGCATTATAGATGGATTTAGAGTGTGTGGCTGTTGTGTGTGGTTCAGAATTCTGAGTAGTCCTTTCAGGCATCACCAAAAAGCTCAGACAAAGCGTGAGCCATTCACGTGGACTGTGCTGTGCGTCAGAAAGATAATACGAGCCACCTACACAATCTAAAATTTCCTAAAAACCAACGGGCTACTCGACGTCCTTCTTTCACCATGAGTCTTGAAATCCTCTGTGTGATTTCCACATCGGGCTTTGCACCAGCCTGTCTCACGTGCTCAGGGGCTGCACGAGGCAAGTGACTGCCGTGGCCGACAGCACACAGAGCTTCAGGTTGAGTTGGTGACTCACAAACTTGGCCCGTTTGACTTGTTTTACCCCATGAGCAAGTGAAGTGGGCTGTAGAGGAATGAATGTGAGGAATGCAGGTGAGCTCCATGGAGACAGTTTAAAGCAGTGAGAGGAGGGAGGGCAATAGAGTGAGTCGTGTCCCCCTGACCCGAAACCCCCACCTGAAGTCCAGCTTCTCTCTACAGACTTCATCGTTGTTAATGGCTTGCCATGTTTCCTCCAGAGAAACCTTTTCTACACCTGAGATGGAACTTCCTCTTCATTATGGTTTATAAGGGTTAATATTGTTCTGAGTGTTTCTATTTGCTAGGGACTCTTAGAGAACATTTTCTCAGAATTACAATGTTGGGAGTTGATACCTACTGATGTAACCTGTTCTGCACATTTTGGTGCAAGTCACTTTACATCCAGAAAGCAAGCGGTGCAGGCTGTGTCATTTGCTGTTTCGTAGGACCAGCTGATTCTAAACCTGGAAACCCTGAGAGCCGAAGTGGACCAGACGAGACTGCGAGGGGCTCCCTTCCACCACAGGTAGGCTGCTCCCCCGGGCAGCTCCCCTCAGCGCTGTCGAGTGTGACAAAGGGCCTGTCTGGTGTGTGGACAGTATGACTGGGTGTTGCTCATGGTCGCACCTCAAGGAGCCTGTAACCGTGGCCAGTGAGAGGAAGAGACAAGCATCGTTCCTTAGGGTCAAACTTGGTACCACGGAGTGGTCGTCACAGGATTGACAACACTCAAAACCACAGGCAGAGGTTTGGAAGTAGGGGGCCGACCAGTTGGTATTTGGGCGTATTCATCTGAGGGGCCTGACAGACTGTGACCCTGATTTTTCTGAAAGAGTGCAGAAGGTTAATGACCTGTAGTCTTTTGACTGCGGTGGGAGGAATCACCTGGCTTGTGAATGAGGAGAGCAGATTACTGAGCATCCTGATTTTTTCTTCCTCGTTGTTATAGGGGTGGTAATTCTTATTAAGTATTTAAATGTTTCTTTGGCTTCTTCACGGAAAATGGTCACAAGTGAGAGATAAACTTTAGCAAAGGTTATTAAGTGCTTACTGGTGACATTCATTCATCTGTAGGAAATGGACTACTGCTTGAATCCTGACTTAGGAGACAGTTTGGAGCCCATACGCATATTTCTGTGTTTGTGTGCTTAGGGGATCCTCGCAGTCCAGAGCCCCCACCCAGCCTTCTTCTAGAGAAAAGGAGATGTCATTTGAGACAAAGGCAGAGCCAGAAACTGGTCCTGTGTCTGAAACCATGGTGGGTGGAGTTCAAGGAGAGCACGTGCCCTACAGAACAGGAGGGGACGTGGCCGGACTTGGTGGCAGAGCTCCTCCAGGGTGAGGGGCTGGGGCTGTCAGAGGTGGGGAACCCCTGCTCCCAGGGTGGACGAGGTGAGTGTGAGGAGGACTGCGTAGACAGTGGAGGAAGAGGAGGTGGACACGGCCTCCTCCTCTTGGGGGTTTTTGGGTAACGAGGAGGGACCTGGTGCCAGGAACCAAGGCCTGACACAATTGGGGGCTTCAGATGGAGAAGCCTGGGGCCTGGTCACCAGTCCCGTGTGTGTCAGTGAGAGTGAGAGACGAGAAGAGGAAGCAGCCGCGGGGCAGGAGGAGCCGCTGTGCTCTGAAGACAGTGGGCCACAGCGGCTGGTGCGAGGGAGGGGTGTCTCCAGGAGGCAGCTCTGGAGGGGTCACAGCAGTGACTTAGCAGCACAGGTGGGGCCTCAGAGTGGGGCTTGTGGGCAGTGTGGGCTGGGTGGGGGGCACTGTGCTGCCTCAGGAGGGAGGGAGTGGGGACTGAAAACTGGCTCACAGGCAGGGCAGGCACGGCGTATTTGGTGGGACCTCCCAGAGGAATTGGTCACCTTGTCTCTGAGACCTTCTCCCGGAGGAAAGAGCTTCGGGTGAGGAGGGGGAGAGAGATGGAGGCTGCACCCCGCGAGGGGACTGGGAGGTGATGGTTGGGGATTGACCCAACCCGGAGGCCTCTGTGGCCCTCAGAGGACCCTCGAGGGTCCCCAGTCCACAGCGGGACTGTGTCGTACCCCCCACTCAGTTCCCAAGTGTGCTCTAGCCCCAGGCCCTTGGGTGGAAAGCAGCAGAAGGAACAGTTCTGTCAGGAGGGAGGGGAGATGGGAGGGAAGACAGGTGTGGCTCCGGGAGATTCCAGATTTCCATCTCCTGTGCAGCACAGTGTTCGCAAAACCGTCGAGCAGAGCAGCCTGTGACCCCGAGCAGGCTGAGCTGGTGGTTGGCCCTGGCCACTCTGCAGACATATGGGGTGTCCTGTCCTCGGAGGAAGGCCCTGTCTCCTGGGTTTAGGGACTTCTGCACATGAAGGCACCACCCTCGTCCCAGAGACAAGACTGAGCAGAGCCCGGGCGGTCCTGCAGTACAGGCGGCTCACAGTCAAGGCGGGGCTGCCCTGCCTCCCAGCAGGCCCCTGCTGAGTGAGCTCCTGGCACCTGCAGGCCCAGGCCTTAGTGCTCAGGGCCTGAGCATCTGTGCTGGGCCTTGTTCAGCCCAGACTCTGGTGACACGCTCACCTCTGCTTTAATGGGAGACACCAATGGTGCTCAGCTCCGAGCTGTGGGTCCGAGGCTTTTCTGCTGCGGGTTGTCTGAGGCGCCTTTAAAAGCACTGAGAGCGGTGCAGACAGTGTTCCAGGCAGACCGGTGATTGTGATCCACAGACTTCCCGTGGGAAAGGGAGGTCAGAGCAGGCGTGGGCCAAAGGGGAGGTGGGGTGCCAAGGGAAAGCAAAGCAGGTGCGCCCTGCCCTGGGACCTGAGGCGGGCTCCAGGGGACCCTGGGCGCCCCAACCCCAGACACCCGATCCTGTCCTAGTCAGCTCCACACCCTCGCGGCAGCACTGCCTTCCCCACATACGGGAGTTTTCCAGCTGCTGGGGATGAGCCCTGAGTGTCTGCAGAGCAGCGGGCGGCCTGTTGCTATTGGAGCCAGGAGGGCAGTGCCCTCCCGGGGGCCCTTTTGCTGTGAAATTGCCGATCTTCCAAATGGACAGGCTTTGGCTCGTCTGACAGAGTGAGCTCTCTTTTCTTCTAACAGCACTCTTCTTCCCGTGTGTTTCAGCCGACCCCCCCCAGGCAGCGCCCGGACCTCAGGTTCCCTGTGGCGGACCGGCGGCAGACTCCTTGGGCAATGGGGCGGTGCTGCGGTGCCCCCAGAAAGGCGGCTGGCAGCGCTGCTGCGATGAGCCATCGAGGCAAGGACCCCCCCCCCCTTCCCATCCCTGGTGGGCACCTTGTGAGGCACCTGCCCCCTCACACTGTGGTCCTGAGGTGGGTTTGGAACAAAGCGCTGATAGATTGCTTTACGTCTCCCCATTTTCCTTTTTCTGGCTAAGAGTTTACTTTGAAGGCATGCTTTTTTTCCTTAACCAATTTTGATTATTTGTGGCCTACTGTGAGGCCCAGCATGGTACTAATTAGCACAGTTTTGAAATCGTCCTACGAGTAAATGGATACACATATCCATCAGCTTATAGTGAAGAATTCTCATTGGGAGTTTAAGTGCCTTTATTTTTCGCCTCATTCATGCCATGTATTTGTTCATACATGTCTGTGTTTTGAGCTTCCACATTCAGTGAGCAGTTAGTTTGGGCCAGACATGGTCAAGTAGGACTCAGCAGTGAATTAAAAACCGTGTGTGTCCTTTATCCACTGCTCGTAGCGAATCATTGCAAAGCAGTGACTTCCCAGGGCAGCTCACAGTCCCCAGTGCCTGTGCATTCTAGCAGGCAGGCCTGGTTCAGGGCCTCCTGAGGGGCAGGGAGGCCCCCAGGGCTGGATGGCAGGCTTTCAGACTCACCTGGCTGCTGGGGACAGGCGAGGTCCCTGCCGTGTGGCTTTCCCATGGCCTGGCGCTCCTCGGAACACCCTCTGAGCGCGAGTGCGGGGTTTAGCCGGGGCCTTTCACGCCCTGGTCTCAAGGCGCACACCTTCACTTCTGTTTGAGAGTGAGCTGCGAAGTCCTGCCTCGCTCAGGGGCTGAGCAGGAGTTGCCCCTTCTGCCTCTTGAAGGGAGGAGGATGGAAGAATTTGTGGACCCCTTTTTAAACCCATGCAGCCTGTTGAACAGTAATGAGCAGGAAAGGAGACCAGAGTGCCTGAGTTGTCCCAGGAGGGGGGGATGATCGTGTGTAAACAGGGTGGCCAGTGAGGTGACACCAGGAGGGTGACCTTGAACCCAGACCCAGAGGCAGGAAGAGAAGTAGCCACTCGGAGATAGAAAAAGGGTCATGTCAACCAGCGGGGACAAGGGAGAGAGCAGGCCACATCAGGGAGGAGCCTGGGCTCAGGCCTGAGCAGCTCGAGGCCAGAGCCTGTTTCCTGAGGTGAGGAGGGCTGCTGGGGCGGGAGCTAAGAGCGGGCCTCAGCCCTGTTGAGGTGGGCAGGCCCATTGGGTGTCCCGGGGGCGTGTCAGGAGAACAGCTGAGTGTTCGGCCTGCATC
This sequence comes from Bos mutus, assembly GCF_027580195.1. NCBI lineage: Eukaryota > Metazoa > Chordata > Mammalia > Artiodactyla > Bovidae > Bos > Bos mutus. The sequence goes on from NW_027219978.1 coordinate 8,423, forward strand.
CGGGAGAGAACTCATTCAGCTCAGGGTGGACTTGGGTCGTGGGCATACAGATGGCATTTAAAAAGGCACGAGCACAGTAAAGTCACCAGGCGGGTGCGGTGGAGAGATGGGGTGCAAGGGTAGGGCTGTGGGGCATCCTGCATTCCAAGGTTGAAAGGCGCAAGGGACTGAGGAATAACCGCAGGGGGGGCAGGGCCTGGGCCCAGGGAGAGACATGCTGGGGCAGGGGGTGGCGTGGGGAGGGCAAGGAAGGAAGGGGCTTGGTAACTCGGGTTCCTCAGGCCCCTGGGAGTGCCCTGCAGGCGGGGCTCACCGCCTGCTGGCAGAGAAGTGGAGACCTGGCGGGGAGGGGGACCATAGAGGCCACTCCCAAGGAGCTTTCAGAGACCCTCAGTGGGCGCTGCAGGGAGCCCTGGAGGAGGAATCTGCTGGTTCCCCTTGTGTGATTGGAAGGCGAGAGAGGGAGAGGACATGCTGACCGGGCTGATGGGGTGAACCCGCAGGCAGCTGGTTCGCTGGAGCAGAGGAGGAATGATGGCAGGCGGTCCTGGGGCCAGCAAATGGGGTAGCCCAGCCCTGGGGCGGGGTCGTGATGAAGACAGGAGGCTAGGGCACTGGACACAGGGGCAGGGAGCCAGCAAGCCAGCACCTCGAGGCTGCCCCTCAGTTCCTTTGAGGTCCTGTCTGGGAAAGAAGGCAGGACCTGGGTGACAGTGTGGCAGGGGACGTTTTCAGAGAGAAGGGTGTGAGGTGTGTGAGGCGGGAGGCGGCACGGGGCCCGCTGGCACTATCCCATGTCTCTGATGACAGAGCCACCCTTGCAGTGCGAGCCATCCCCCAGAACAGCCCGAGGGCCTGTGTCCCGAGAGGAGAGCCACGGAGGGCTGGCCCTCCCGTCTCCTGGCTGCCCCTGCTTGCGCCTCTCTGTGGGTGTTCAGACCAGCCTGGGAAGCGGAGGACTGGGAGCCTGCGAGGATGGCACACTCTGGTGAACTGGTACCAGTGATGACCGCTGATAGGGACCCAGCGGCTGCCGGGCTGAAGGGTTCTTTTTCTTATTTTCCTCCAGCCTGGCTGATGGAGGCATGGATGTATTTTGTAATTTTCAGTTTCTGTCTCTGACTCCATCAGCCCACCCTTGTGAATAACCTCATAGGATTGCCTGCCGTCCACGCTGAGACCTGAGTGTCACCAGGCCATCTAGGAACTGGATTCTCCCCTGCCTGTTTCTTGAGTCCTGTTAAGCAGAGATGGCAGTGTCTCATGAGCATGGCCCATTTATCCAGAGTCAGGGCTTCCATGTAAAAGTGGGTTCAGTTCTGATAGACTTGAGCTGCCCTGAATGTTGCTGATGAGACGTGGTCCTCTCGTGCCCAGGTGCAGACCCCAAAGGAGCAGGACTGGGGCGCGCGCAGCAAGCCAGCATGCTGGCGGCGTGGCCCAGGCATTTGAGAGTGGCGAGGCGTGTCTCTGATGGCGCGAGGCGACAGGGTCACCCTCTTCAGCTCGGCCACTCAGCTGTCGCCCGGCAGGCAGGCTGATGCCAAGACTCTGACCGTGATGATGCAGGAGCAGCTGGGCGCCATCAGCGAAGAGATCCGGTGGGTGATCCTGAACTCTCAGCTCCCCAGAAACTCGGTTTCTCTGAGGCTGTCTTCTCTAGGGACGTCTGAGTGTTCCATAGTAAGAAACCTGACCTCAGGTCTGCTTCAAAAATTTTCAGTTTTGAGATGGCCCTTGATTACAGGCTCGGTCAGCCAGGGCATTCTGTGGTGTGGTGTGGTGTCAGCACTCTGGGGGCAGGGGGGGGCGTTGTGGGGTGTCCCCCTCAGCTCTGAGCCCCAAGGTGGTGAGGTGCAGGCGGTGTCCCCTGTGGCCCGTGGACCCTCCTGTGTGTGTCCCTCAGAGCCCCCATGTTCTGGTGAAAAGCCACCTGGTGAAAGCTGGGGTTTTGGGCAGCAAATTCCCACTCAGATCTGCATTTTCCTTTTTAAGCAATGCAGTGTGAAGATTGGCTTGTTGTAAGACAGTGGTCCAGGACATTGTGTTTGAGTTTTTCTCATCTCATCAGTATATTTAAGATGTTTTCTTTAGACACCGTCTTGGCAGTTATAACAATTTTCAAAACAGGATAGAATCCAAAGGCCTGCCTCGTGGTGAGGGGGCCTTGGGTCTGGAGTGCAGCCAGGTGGCTGGGGCCCGAGGCCTGCCTGGTGCCACACCCCGCACAGCTATGCCCGTGTCCCGAGTCCATGTTCAGAGTGGCGCGGGCGGTGACCCTACACAGGACCAGGCAGAGCTGCTGCTCAGACTGTTCTCATCACGTCAGCCCAGGCGAGGTGCCCGTTCCTGTCGGCGGCGGGATGCTCCGGGGAAAGGCAGGGGTGAATGGGACAACCAGCAAATGCAGGTGGTGTCGCCTGCCCATTTGGCGCCAAGACAGACAGCTTTGTGGGCCGTGTTTGAGCACAGATGAGCTCAGAAAGATGGTCTTTTCACGTCCCTGCAGGAAGTATGGAGCAGTTATATATTAATATTTTTATTTTTACAGCAAGTTGTCAGGTAAAAGTGATTTTTCCTTATGCGACAAGTTGACTTGATGTAAATGGTCAATTCTGTCCATCAACTTGTTATCAACAGTGAAAAACTTTCCAGATGTATGAGTAGAAGTGAAGCTGGAGAGTTTACTTCCTGTAAGAATCTTGTATTTTAATTTGAAAGTCATTTTATTTGCATAATCGTGTATTTAAACTGCTATATAAAAACATCCACCACACATTAGGGGAGAAGAGCAGAAACTGTGAATTCTAGGTTAATGCAGCACATTGACATGAATCCAGAAACTCAACAAAGCTGGTGGAGAACCTCATCAAGTGATGCGTTTGTATATATACAACCTTAAAAAAAAAAAAAAAAAAAAAGATCAACTCAGCACTTCATCTGGTCTGGAGACTTGTGTTTAGAAACTGCAGCTTGTTTGTGAATTGCTGTTTTGATTATACAGAGTTCCTGATTCCCAGTGGAAAAGACTTGAGGCACTGGCGTGCATCTCTGCCCTGAGCAGGGAGGTAAGGGTTGTCAACAGGTATCTCTTCACAGGAAAAGAGTTGCCACCAGGCCCCCTTCAGAATGTTAGTAAGTAAATAAGTGAAATCAGCGTGAATGATCAGGGCCAGTTTGTAAGACTCAGCGCTAAGTTATTCTAAGTTTGAGAATATTCAAAAAAGGAAGCGTAGAACCTTTTGGCTGAGATGTTCATTGAGCAACTGTTTCTGGAATTTGCTAATCATGACACAGAATGCCAGCCCAAATTTATTGTCCAGACAGGTTCCTCTGCTGACAAAGGCAGGTGACGTATTTTATTCTATTTTAGGTTGATCGAAGAAGAGAAGGAGAACAGAGCAGTGGGCGGGGACTGAGGCAGGGAGGGCAGGGGGAGCTTAGGCAGCCTCCGTCGTTTTAAATCAGTGAGCTCCCTCAACCTGCTTCCCACTTCCTTGCATGCTGGCTCCTGCCCACCCCTGCCCAAGCCCAGAAGGAGGAGGCACAGCCTGGCGCAGGAGGGAGACCAGCTGGGCATCATGACTCTGGTATGTGTCTGCCTCCTCCCTGCCGCATCCCTCCCCCAGCACGCTGTTTTTTGTTTGTTTTTTGTTTTTTCTCTTTATACCCAGAAGAAAATCAGGTACATTTGCTACGCTCAGAGGTCTAAAAGTTTTTAAACCGCCTAGTCTTTAATCATTCCACAATGGCACAGCAACAAATTAGTCTTGATATTTGGACCACTACTTAGCACGTCATCATGAACTCAGCCAGAGCCTGCCTCTGTAACGTTGGGCCTGGCCTGTGCTTGGCACAGCAGCTGCAGGGAAGTTTCTGTTCTCAGGGAGCAGACAGCTTCGTGAAAGTAGCCATAGGCAGCTCTCATGGCATGGGAAAGCCGTACAGCACATTCTCCATTGGGGATGCCTGGCTGCAGGGTGCAGGGCATGCGGTGGGAACAAAACCAAGAATCTACACTGGTCTGCTTGCTGATGGGCCTGGCCATGCGCTCAGTCCAGCTCTGCGTGTGAAACCAGGTTAAAAGCCCAGGGCCCCAGGGCCCCAGGGTCCCTGGGCCCCAGGGAAGACGTCGGGCTGCCTCAGTTTTCTGAGTCTAAAACTGGGATGACGACCTAGGGCTTTGGTGACAGAGTGTGTGGCTCTAAAGCACATGTTCCAGCTTTCTTGCGTGTTTAGCTTAGGTGTTGTGAGTGTATTGCTGTTTACCCCATGAAATCACGTGTACAACATTCTGCTTTGTAACTAGACTTGTATTGTCTCTTTTTTCTGTTACCACCCATTTCATGTTAGCTGCATTGTTAGTCAGCTTATAATTAAATTAACCGTGAATCATTTTAGCGGCCTGTGAAGTGGTAACCAGTCCATTTTGTGGTCTTTTGACACCGTTTTTATAATTGGCATCATTGGCTAATTAGTTGATATTTAAAATTCTTTGATGATTTCTCTGTGGTTTCATGCTTGATTTCTTTCCAAATATTTGGAAAAAAACAGTTCTGTATGTTTTCCTTGCTGTTGGAGTTCTCTGACAGTGTGTCTGCTTTCATCATTGGTTTTGATTCCCTCTCTAATCCTGTTGTCTGCTTAGTCATCATGAATCCAGATCCCCCCCCAGCCCCCGAGGCTGTAGTTTACCCATCCATCTCCCCTCCCCCGTCCCCTCACTTCCTCTGGTCATAGCCGTGCTGTGGTCCACAGCATGTGTCCCCTTAGTCGGGTTTGTGCTTTGTCTTCATGTGTCATTAAATGGTGTTTTTCCCCCATAGCAGTAAGTTGAATTGGTGTATCACTGTGCAGTTACAGGAGAAGGCAATGGCAACCCACTCCAGTACTCTTGCCTGGAAAATCCCATGGATAGAGGAACCTGGTAGGCTGCAGTCCATGGGGTTGCACAGAGTCGGACACGACTGAAGGGACTTAGCAGCAGCAGCATGCAGTTATAAGCATAATATATGTAGATGGATCCTAAACTATATATCATGTGTAATTCATAAATGTGATTGTGCTTACATGAAGAAATGATCCTCTTAAGTGTAGAATTAATGGACTTTTAGATATGCAGATGACATCACCCTTAAGGCAGAAAAGTGAGAGGAACTAGAAAGCCTCTTGATGAAAGTGTGAAAGGAGAGTGAAAAAAAGTTGGCTTAAAGCTCACCATTCAGAAAACTAAGATCATGGTATCTGGTCCCATCACTTCATAGGAAATAGATGGGAAACAGTGTCAGACTTTATTTTTTGGGGCTCCAAAATCACTGCAGATGGTGACTGCAGCCATGAAATTAAAAAGCGCTTACTCCTTGGAAGCAAAGTTATGACCAACATAGATAAGCGTATTCAAAAGCAGAGACATTACTTTTTGCCACAAGCGTCCATCTAGTCAAGGCTATGGTTTTCCAGTTGTCATGTATGGATATGAAAGTTGGACTGTGAAGAAAGCTGAGCATCAAAGAATTGATTCTTTTGAGCTGTGGTGTTGGAAGACTCTTGAGTGAGTCCCTTGGACTGCAAGGAGGTCCAACCAGTCCATTCTAAAGGAGATCGGTCCTGGGTGTTCATTGGAAGGACTGATGCTAAAGCTGAAACTCAGCACTTTGGCCACCTCAAGTGAAGAGTTGACGCATTGGAAAAAGACTCATCATGCTGGGAGGAGGGGGGGAAGGAGGAGAGGGGAGGACAGAGGATGAGATGGCTGGATGGCATCACCAACTCAATGGACATGAGTTTGGGTGAACTCCAAGAGTTGGTGATGGACAGGGGGTCCTGGCATGCTGCGATTCATGGGGTCACAAAGAGTCAGACACGACTGAGCAACTGAACTGAACTGAACTGACACAATATCCTTTCTGTGTTGGTGCTTGTATTTAAGACTGTAAATCTCATCAGCTTTTGCACAGTTAATGTCTCTATTAGACTCGTTAAAAAAGTATCTTCTATGGTTAATAAAATGTAAAGACTGCACCTGCTATTATGCTAGCTTTCATTCTTACATATTTTCACAGGGAACTTGCTTTAATGAATTTATTGTGAGAAGTTTTAAATCAAATTCTGTGTCAGGATTTTACATTAATGTCCAATAGGTGGTTAGATTTGTTCAGTGTTAAAATAGATATTATGGTAACTTCCTCATCAGTTAAATTACTAATTTAAAGTATAACATGTTTTTGATTAAGATAAACGAACTTATAGAGAAATTTGGCTGAGAATAGACACCTGTTAAGGCCCTTTGTTGTACAGAATGCTATGCTTTAATAAATCATGATGTTGTAATAGAATGGTATCTTCTTGAGTAATAATTTATAGTGTTTCTCTAGTAAATCTTGAATAGCTTATTTAACTTCTGTGGTCAAAAAAAATGTTCTGTTTCCAGTCACATGTTCTGTAAATCTTCATGTCACTTACATGTTTGCCATCATTTTTGCTTTACTGTATTTGCCTCTACGGATTCTTGAAATTTTAGCTTCAAAGTCGCAATGAATCTGGTTTCTCTTCATTTCTTTGCATGCATTTATCAGCCTAGTGATTTAAGGAAGCAGCGTCGAAAGGTAAACTGTTTACTAATTTAGCAGGCCTTTGTTTCTCTGTGAAGTATTGAAGAGTCCTTATCGTTTTAATGTGAGTGAACACTGTGTGGTTATGTCCTGGTGAATAATTGATGTTTTAATGGAAGTAATGAAACTCACCCACCACTTAAAATGTGCTGATGGTTCTGTTGGAAATAGGTCATTCGTTGGGCCAGTTGTAACAGTTTGCCTTTCTCCCACTTGTTTGCCTTCTGATCATCTCATGCTTGTTTATAATAGACATAGTATTATTTCTTATTTTTAAAAATTTCTGTACTTATGTTTTTGGCCATGCTGCACAGCTTATGGGATCTTAGTTCCCCAAGCAGGGATCAGACCAGTGTCCCGGCAGTGAAAGTGCCAAGTCTTAACCTTTGGACCACCATGGAATTTCCGCTTAGTGTTTTCATGTAAGAAATGACTGAATCAGAGCCATAGATGTTAGATTTGCGGGAAGCCAATTTAATGATGGTGGGTAGCAGTGTGCAGGAGACTCTGTGTGCCCGGCACGTGCTTTCCAAGTCTGTCATCTCATCCCCAGGTGAGGTCCAGGCTGCTGCTATCCCCATTCAGCAGACATAGACACTGAGGTTTAGCGAGGCCGGGCACCCTGCCCAGGTTCTCACACCCAGCAGCGTGGTGCAGACTGGTCTGATCAGAGCCTGGACACTTAACCATGGTGCTGTCCAGCCTGCTTTCCTCCAGAGGCTCTCGTGTCCATCACGGCATCCCTGATGGAGGGAGCATCAGGAGGGAGCTCTCTGCCTCTCCCCTCGGGTCACTTGGATGAGCCCCTGTTGTTGGAGTCCAGTGCCCCAAGGGCTGGCCTTCCTTGTCCCTCTCCTGCTCCCAGCACACTGACCGAGCACTCCTGGGCCTTCCCGCAGGACTGGGGTGGCCGTGCTCCAGTTCAGGCAGCTCAGTGCACGGGAGCCCTTCTGCTGAGCACAGCAGAGCAGCGCCGTCCCCCTGGGGTTGGTGACCTGGGTGTGCTGCTCGCCTGCTCTGTGGCCTGCTTTGCCCTCCTGTTCAGCGAGGACAAGGCACTGCCCTTCCTAGCCACATGTGGCACCAGTGGGGCAGCTCCCATCCTGGGGGAGGGCAGCCAGGCTGCAGACCCAGAGGCCTTCCTCAGGAGGAGGCCCGGGGGAAGGGGCTGGCCTGGGCCCTGACTCTGAGGCAGGTGTTTGTCTCCACTGAGTCCATAGTCAACCCAGGTGTGTCACTTCCCTGCTCTGTTCGTTGTTGTTTTCTGATTTTTATAAATGCTTATTTTAACTTGAATTTGAGATTGATCCCTGTTCAGTTCCATGTGGAAAATTTCTAGCCTTTGTAGCCTTCTGTTGTCTGAGGTTTCTTGTTAGAGCTCAGGGGAAGGAGCCCAGTTTATCCAGCTGCTCTTAAATGAGTTCAGCTGTATTTTGCACTAAGTTACTTTGTTGTCACCAAGCTCCTGTGGGGCTGCACAGGATCAGTATTCTTTACAGAATCCCACCAAAAAAGCACAGGTTAGTTGGTCAAAAACGCACTCATTGTTTATAACAATACATGCCATGCATGTTTCCTAAAACCTCCCTGGTTTAACCACACACGAAATGTATCAGTGAGACCTGTTTGGACCCTGCAGGGTTAATCTGTTCCCCACTGTCTTTCCTTTCCTCACACCCAGGACCAGCGGAAGCGCTGGGAGTCAGAGATCATCTTCTTCTTCTTCTTTTTTTTTTTTAATTAGTTTTTTTTTTAACTGAAAGATAATTGCTTTACAGAATTTTCTTTTCTGTCAAACCTCAACATGAATCAGCCATAGGTACCCATATGTCTCCTCCCTTTTGAACTTCCCACCGCTCTAGGGTGATACAAGATCATCTCTTAGTGAAGACCTGGGGGTGCCTTATGGAAACCACTGTGAGCGAATGACACTCGAACTGCGTGTAAGTACTTCAGTGGGTAGTCCCCAGTCTGTATGTTACCGAGAAATACGATCCAGGCACATGGTGTTTGCGTGGAGGGTTAGGTACCTTTTCTGTGTTTCTCTTGTTGTCCATGGGTTCCAGTAACCTGCATCATCACTACAAATGATCTTGGATGGTGGCACAAGCTGTGTCTTTTTCTCCTTCAAACAGAAAGGTCTGGGCGGCTTTGCTGAGAGGTTTTGTACTCTAGCTGTGGTGCTTCTGAGCAGCATCTGGCGATGAGCACAGTCCTTTCATCAGGGCAGTTCATGCCGTGCAGGATTCAGGGTGCCAGCATCGCTCTGCTGTCCTGCCCCCAGGGCCATCTGTTGCTGGATTCCAGGGAGGGCGGCCGGCTGCAGGGAGGCTCCCGTCCGGGTCTCTGCACTCAGTCAGATGCTCTCGCTGCCCCATAGCCCTTTTTTTTTTGAACAAGACAGTCCTTTAAGATGGCATTAAGCTATAACAAGGTTTTTTTTGTACTTGGGGGAAAGCATAGCTAATAGATCTTCAAATAAGTTTCTGGTTATAATGTAAAGCCTGTGTGATTGCCTTTTTCAGAACAGTCTATTGTTAGCCAATTTGACACTTTACCTCACTCCCTCAGCTGCCAGCTATCACGGGAAGAGGTAGGAGATGACAAGACCTCCATCAAATGTGAAACCTCGACCCTCGCCTGGCCACGGTCCCTTCGGCTGGGCGCGCCTGCGCGCAGGGCGCTGCGCACAACCACCCATGAGGACCTCAGGGGGGCGCCCACAAGTAAGTGACCTGTGTGTGCATCGTCAGTTTCAGGAGCCCTGCGCCTCTTGTCTTGAAAGAGTTGCAAGGATGATTTTAAAGGAATACCACTGAGTTGGTGCCTGTGTTTAGTGGTGAACTTCAGGTGCTGGGAAGAAGAGCTCAGTGACCTCAGTGATTTTAGAAAATGTCCATCTCTACAGATTGACTCCTGTGGGAGCTTTCTTCCTGCTCTGGGTAGAGGCACGTTCCTGATGGTGGTGGCCCCCGTGCCTCTCAGGTTCGCTCTTGAGGTCCCTCCCTTTTCTGCAGGGGTCTCCTCTCAGGAGACCCTGTCCCCTCCTGTGACTGACACTGTCCTCATTCAGACCACCACTTGCTGAGCTCCGTCCTGAGCCAGGCAGCACTCGATGGGGGCACGTGTGGTCACCTGACCAGCAGCCCCTGCGGTGACCGTCGCTCTCCTGCCACGGCGGGGGCGGTTACCCTGTGGGGGGCGGGGGAACTACCCAGAGCAGGGGGCTCGTCTTCTCCTGGGCGTCGTCACCTGCCGAGCAGCGACCCTAGGGGGAGGTCAGGCGCCCTCTGCACCAGCTGGCCTGGAGTCAAGCCCTCCTCTCGGGGAGAGGCTCGAGGCAGAGAATCTCAGCTTCCCGGTGCGGTTGTCTGACACCGGGGCCTGCATTGCTCGTGTGGAGTGTGGTTGGTGAAGGAGACTCAACTGTCAGCTGCGAGGTTGAGGCGCGGGTGTTGCTGGGTGCCCGTTTCTATCAGTAGCTCTTGTGGAGGAGTGTGTGTTTGCACAAGGGTGCCAGTTAAAGGTCGTTTTCTCTCCCCGAAGCTCCACAGGCTCTCAGGACAGCCCCGGGAATAACCCCAGCAGCAGCACCAGCAGCCAGGGCTCGCTGCACAAAGCCCCAAAGAAGAAGGGCATCAAGTCCTCCATCAGCCGCTTGTTTGCAAGAGAAAAAGGGCGGCCTGAACACCCCAGCAAGGAGGCGTTAGGACCAGGTGGGTGCTTCACCGTTCAGAGGGAAGAGGGCCTGCAGGCATCTCCCTTCTGTGTCTCCCCTGTCATCCCCACGAGGCTCCTGTCAATCACGCTGGGGGTCCTCCTGGGAGCAGGAGTGGAGGAGGCAACTGTCTTCTCAATGGGTCTGAGATGATCGGCTGAGTTAATGAGTGGATGGTTGGATGGATGGATGAATTAAGGATGGATGGATTAATTAAGAGTGGATGGATGGATTGATTAGTGAGTGGTGGATGGATGAACAGATGGCTGGCTGGATGGGTGGATGAACAGAGCATGGAATGAATAAAGCAGATGATTGTACTCCAGTGCTAGAAACATATTCTACGAAATTGAGTAGGAGCTGGGTGATGATTGTTTCGTCCTAACAGTGACATGTGTTTGGAAACGGCCTAAGTGCTCCTCAGTGAGGGGTGAGGTACAATCTGTGGACACCCCACAAGGAACAGCCCGCCCTCCTTCCTGCCACCTTCCCCATCCCCAGGAGCTCATCAGGGGTTCTGCTCATGCCCCCACCCACCCCACAGCCACACAGGTCCTCCTGGGGTCCCCTCATCACACAGGGTTATCATCAGGCCCCCATATCACTCAGCTTCCTCTCCTTGAGGACAGCGTATGTTTCTGCCTCTTCAGCCACAAATTTGTTGAGTCTCATTTGTGTTGGGTGTGGGATTTACAGGGGTAAGTAAAGCAGATGTGTTCTGGAGCACAGTTAAGTGACAAGACAGAAAAATGAGCAGATTATTAAATGCTATCCCTATTAGTAGTAAATACAATGCTGAGATGGATGGTGCATTGATTATGTACCAGATGCCGTGTGTGCCCCTTACCAAGCAGGTGCTGCCCCCTCCCGATTTACAGAGGAGGACACAGTGACAGTCACGTGGTAGGGGGAGGCGGTTAGGGCAGGTTCACACCCACCCAGTGGGACCAGACACTTTGCCGAGCTCCAGCCACCTCTCTCGTGGATGAAACAGGAATGAGATGGCTCTATGGCATGATGATTCAATGGACATGAGTTGGAGCAAACTCCAGGAGATAGTGAAGGACAGGAAAGCCTGGAGTGCTGCAATCCAGGAGTGACAAAAGTCGGACACAACTGGTGACTGAACTAAAACCTGAGTGTGTGCTAACCTGTTTCAGTTGTGTCTGACTCTGCGACCCCAGGAACTGTAGCCCACTAGCTCCTCTGTCCATGGGATTCTCCAGGCAAGAAGACTGGAGTGGGTTGCCATGCTCTCTTCAGGGCATCTTCTCACCCAGGGATCGAACCCACATCTCTCATTATCTATTGCATTGGCAGGCAGGATCTTTACCCCTAGCGCCACCTGGAAAGCCCCAGTGAATGCTGACAACTAGAAATGCAGAAAATAAGGGCTGCTCTAAGTTAAACTGGAAGAGCAGCAAGCACAGGTTGTAAAAGGAAAAAACACGATGGCGACAACAGCGCCAACAGAAACAGGGATCGTTCACCCACAGAAAGAAAATGTCTGTGCCGTTCGGAAGAGAGCCCGTCAGCCCTTGGGGGACAGTTGGAACCAGAATGAAAACCGAGGCCATGGTCAGCAGTGCCCACCACCACGGCCTGGGTGGCGTGGTGTCACTCACCAGGCTTCCTGTATCCCCAGAGCTGCTGGCAGTAACATCTCTGAGTGCCAGGCCGGGCAGCGTCCCCAAGTGAGCTAAGGCATCACTGCTCTCCTTCCAGTGCTGCTCCGGGCCCTCTGTGGGCGGCCACCCTCATCCCCTGCCCTGCCACTTGCTGGGGCCCGGCTGTCCCCCTGGAATCCTTTCAGCCCTTGAGCTTGGGTGTTCCCAGCCCTCTGCCAACGGACTGGGACACAACTCAGGACTTGGGCTTGAGATATCAAGGAGACTGTGAATCTGGAAGGACACCACCCTGGGGCCTGTGAGAGAGCAGGAGAGCAAAGCCCCTGCGGGGAGGAAGCAGAGCTGGGGGAACGTGCCCACAGCCTCCACTGCCTCCTGCACAAGTGCCTTTTCTTTGTCTCTCCTTGACCTGAAACAAAGCCCAGCTGCTGCTGCTCTGCAGGTGATTCCTAAAGATGCACCTCCTGCCAGAGCTATTGTCCTGCTGCTCTGGGGCTGCCTGAGTGTGCTCAGGAGTATCAGACAAGTAGGGCTGCCACACCTCATACTGGGGTGGGGGCCTGATACTGGGGAAGGGGGGAGGTGGGGAGGTTTGAGCGTGGGAGGGCCTGATGCTGGCCTAGGGCCGTGATGCTGGACTGGGGTCTGATGCTGGACTAGGGTCTGATGCTGGGGGAGGACCTGATGCTGGACTAGGGTGCATCATTTGGGTCCCCGTCAAGGTTGCCCTCGGACACCCCGCTGTGACCGATGGCGAGCCTCGACACCTGCACTTTGTTCCCACCCTCGGCCCGCTGCCCACACCTCAGCAGCAGAGGGCCCTGTCCCCCGCAGATGCTGAAGTGATGGAGCCTCTTGTCTCGGGCCAAGGGCATGAACACAGCGTCGGTCGTCCTCTAGGGACACCTATGCTTCCGCCTTCTGGCCTTTCCATTGCATCCGTCCGTTTCTCTTAACAGAATGTCCGTGTGATGACACGGGCTCCCATTACCAGCTCTGGTCTGTTCTCAGTGAGTACAGCTTACCCTCGGCACTCTTTATTGGCCCTGGGAAATTTTGCTTCAGTACTTTATTGAAAGAAAGCAATAAATAATACTGTGATAAAAATAGTTCAAAAAGTAGACTGTACATACTTTGTCACATATATGGGAAGTTCACAAAAGATTAATAGGAAAATAGAATGATAACAATGAATTGTACAAGTAAATTAAAAGCGGAACCCACATGTAAAAAAACATGCTGTCTCTGTCTACCAAGATACCAGCTGCATAATAAATATCACACTGTGACCTGAGCATCTCTTGCTGGCTTTTTTTTTAATGTGCCGCTGAAAAAGTAAAAATTACATTTGCTACTTATACAATCCAGAATGGCTATGTCATCACAATCTAAAAATGTACGCCTAGGTCCATTCTTTAAACATGTTTACAATCATGTAAAAAGATGATTTCCATAAAAATAAGGCCTTTGTCAGGCTACACTACCCTGTCTGTCTGGGAGTGGCACCTTCACTGTCCAGCTCGATGGCTCTGCAGTGGGTGCAGGGCATCTCAATTGGTCCCCAAAAGAGTCTCACGGAGAGGAGGATCAGGTCCACAGAGACTGGGTTACAGGAGAGATTTTCAGTCTTCTTCTAGGCATCCTTTCAGCCCAAATTTCATTAGAAGCTCACATTTAACACCCAGTACTTTTAAATCACTTCACGCCTGTGTGGACAAAAGCATTTCTTGCTAGAAAAAGTACAGTTTAGGCCAGTCGTTAACATCCAACAACAATTGGTTGAAATTAAGTTTGCTTATTTCAGAGTGATTGTTGGAAGCTTAGTTACATTCTGGAAGGATAATAAAGCACACCGTGTCATGATTTTACAATCGCAGGAAAACCCCTTCTCTCATGGTTTAACATTGAAAAATTAAACAAGAATAATTACAATAAATGCATCATTTACAAAAGCCCTGTGTTTGTTCATAGGATTTATACAGACAAGCACTACAGTACATTCATTTGAAAGACTGAAATCAGGTATCAGAACATGAATTGATCTGAAAGGATATTCATAGCCTGAATATACAAGAAAAAGGAAGTAATTATATAAATGAAGTCATAAGTTTACATAAATATCAGAAACATTAAATTCTAAAATATTTTCTCTATGGTATTCATGAATTTTTCACTAATTAAAAACCCTGTAATATCTTCGGGTCCATGTAACAAGTGTTAACAGAGTAAAGATTCCATCGAGTTCAAAATGTAGTCTTTGTTGTATACTGGATGCTGTATAAACATCTGGAGAATTCGTGCAGGTAAACTGGAAACACACACAGAAAAGTCAGTCCTGGGTTGGCAGCTGGTGCCCCAGCCCCTGCCCCTCTGACACCCCACCCCCACCCCATTTGGGGCTTCAGCTGCTTTGAGAATTGAGAATTCAGAGAAACATGGAGGGCCAAGCAGATCAAGGAGAGAACTCTGTGGCTGACTTTATTCTGACATATAGCTAAAAGCTGCTGGTAAAAAAACCTCAAAAGCCCAATCCAGCTTTCTAGCTGAGATGTGAACAGGACAGAGCAGACAGCCTCCTGCCCTCAGAGTTGCTCGAGCAGGGCTGGGCCCCAGGGCCAGACCCACCAGAGGCCCACCCAGAGCAGCACCTGCAGGGTGGCCCCTTAGCAGCAGCCGAGCCCCAGATGCGGTGCACCTCCGTGTGGCGCTGGCCTCTGCATGGAGGCCCAGGGCAGGGCAGCCTCGTGAACCCTGGCGCTCTGGGCCCTGTTCCCTCCGAGCGTGCGCGGGGCGTGGCCAGCAGCACTGCCGCTGTGGGAGGGATACCCATGCGTCCCTATGCGAGGGGCCTTGGCCATGCTCTGACAACTCCGGCGGCAATGGGGCGCCAAGGTCACGTTCTCTGGTGTGAGGGTTCTCCCAGGCTAACCTCCAGAGACCCACTGACCCTCCACTCCCTGGGGCGTGGGCTCCGTGCCCCCACAGGACCAGGCTGGCCTGTACTCACCCCAAAGCACATCAGGAGCAAGTCCTGACTGTAGCAGAATCCAGCCCCTGTGTTCCCGCCACACTGCCTGGTCCCATGAGCGCGGGAGGAAGGGTGCAAACACAGAGTGCGGTTAGTCATGCAACGTCACATGGGGCACGAGGACACACAATGCACCCGCAGCAGTGCCCCCTCCTACTGAGGTCTGGGAAACTTCTAGAGGGGTGGATGAGCCAGAGAGAGCGAGCCTGGGGGCTGCCACGTGGGGTCCCTGCCACCCGGGGTGGGGAGGCGGTCAGTGGCACATTTGATGGCGTAAAGCGTGGTCATGGGGACAGATACTCCCGTCGGCAGCTGCCAGTCTCTCCTTAGACCTACAGTTCAGAGCTCCACATTCACAGATTCCACACAGTCTATTGTTATTCAATTTTACACTTACCTCATTCCCTCAGCTGCCAGCTTTACGAGAAAGAGGTAGGAGATGACAAAACCACCATCAAATGTGAGCCCTCGAGATCAGACGAGATCAGGCGCGTTGAGGGTGGTATGGCCGTAGAAGGAGGCGGCTGCCGCCGGGCGCCCTAAGAGCCCTGTGCTGTGCCTCCCTTTCGCTCTGACCTGCCGGTCGGGCCAGCAGGCCGCACCTCACCATGGGGGCGCGCGCTGTACTTGAGCCGAACGACGCGCGACCAAACTCCGCCGGCCAATGCCGCCACGCCCCCAAACACTGCCACCCCGCGGCCAGCAAACGCCTGGCCAGGTTCGGCAGCCCGGAGGGCTTCCGGGACCCCCAGGGGCATGCCAGGCGTGCGTGCGCACGGGGCCTGGGGGGTGGGCTGAGGGGCGCGGAGGTCTTGGCGCCCTCCACCCCGGGCCTCTCCAGGCCCGGCGGCGCTCGGCGAGCCGGGCCTCCCTCGATCCCATTCGTTGCCCAGGGCCACGCGGCCCGGAGGTGTCTGGATTTCGGCCCCGCCGCCGCCCGACCCCCGCGGCCCTCGGGCCTCTGAGCCTCCTGTGGGCCTAGGCGCAGCCCAGCCAGGGCCCTGAGCGCCCATCCTGCCCGACACCTGCCCGGTGCCCAAACCCACCAGGAGCCACGGAGGCGCGGTCCACCCGAGCGCCTCAGCCCCACCCCTTCGCCCTACCGAGGCCCCCACCTTTCCCCCACGCCGCCGGACAAGCACACAACCTTCCTGCGAGAGCAGACGAGCGACAGGCAGGCACACGGACAGACACACAGACAGTTGACAGCCCGCCGTCGCAACCTCATCAGCCAGAGCCATAGCACCTGTGAGAGGCCGGGGCCAGAGGAACGGACGGGCCGCCGGGTGTCAGGAGAGACAGAGGCAGAAAGAGATGAAAGTTCAGAGATAGACTCCAGGACTGTGAGAGGAAGATACAGATAGACAGACAGACAGACAGACGGATGTGTGCGCGCGCACACACACACACACACACACACGGAGGCAGAGACAGAGAGAGACACAGAGCGAGTGACAGAGAGACAGCAAACAGGAGACAGACAGGGGAGAGAGGATGGCATCGGATCTGAGACAGACACACTGGCACAGCCCATGACGCACCTCAGAGGAAGGTCACGCGGAAGAAGCCGCTTCCCCAAGGGAGGGGGCATCAGCCTTGGGCCGGGCCTGGCTGGCCGCGGTGCCCTGGGGCTGGCGGTCACCCGTGGGGACCCCAAGACTTCCTCAAAGCCGAGGTCTCAAAGGTCCCCTTTGGCCTGGCTACCTAAGGCGAGACCCAGCCCCCACCCCCAGGCCAGAGGGTGAGTGTGTGTGAGTGTGTGTGTGTGTGTGTCGGTGGGTGAGGTGGGGTCGGGTCGACTTGGGGCCGCGTGGATACCCAGAGTGGAGGGGGGAGGGTGTGGAGGCCGGGGGTTGGGAAGCTTGCGTGTCCTCTTGCTGTCTCTCTCTCCCTCTTTCTCCGTCTCCCTTACCTGTGGTTTCTAGCTCTTGACCTGTCTCGGCGGCAGTGTGTGTGTGTGTGTGTGTGTGTGTGTGTACCTCCAAACCCAAAGCAACTTTCTATGGAGACATAGTGAAGGGTAAATGCATTCTTACTCATCTGATATATCCTAAAACACTGGACATGTCTGGACTCAAACTTTCAGGGCCGCCTTCCTGCCACCTCTGGCAAGCATTGATGGTGCAACTGTAATCCTCTAAAGGACCAAAAGTCCTGTACAAGTCCAGACATCTGCTCTGTACAGTCTCTTCCTGCAGTACAGAAAAGTATAGAACAGAATGACACATTCTTTGTTAATTGTACAGATGAATCAGCTGCTATCTGCTGCCTAGTCAACATGGTCAACATGAGGAAGTCAAGCAAGAGTTCCAAATCTCTTGAATGTGGTCCTTGGAAATACTTCTGTTCTTAGTTGCTCAGTTGTGCCCAACTTTTATGCTACCCATGGACTGTGGCCAGTCAGGCTCCTCTGTCCGTGGCATTTCCCAGTCAAGAATACTGGAGTGGTTTGCCATTTCTTTCTCCAGGGGATCTTCCCGACCCAGGGATCAAACCTGAGTCTCCTGCAGGTGGATGCCTTCCCATCTGAGCCACAATACAACTAATTGCCTAGTCAAAATACAAAGAAAAGAGCTAGTGTTCTACTAAGTGGAAAGATGATTTAAGCGGAAGCTTTCCTTTGTTGGTATATTTGAATCTTTATTTAGTTTTTTATTTTTTTTTTTACGATTAAGGCTACTTGAACAAGGCAATGGAGAAACCCCAGAGTTGAAAAGCAAATTGACTTTTTAAAAGAAACATGTGGCAGGTGAAACTTTCTTCATTTTTTAGAGTTGGTTCAATGCAAAATCTTTATTCAACAAATATGACTCTTGTGAACTTTATTTCAAATCTCACGATGAATCACTAAGGCATCAAGGAAGAAAGGAGTAGAGGTGGAGAAAAAAAGAGCAACCTTTCCCCTTGGCTCCATCTCAACCAGCTGCTTAGTTCCTTCATCTCATGGACTACGATCTGGGATAATCTTGTTTGTCTGATTTTTGTTTGGGGACCGTTTCTAGTCACAGGGCTAGAAACAGTGGAGGAGTAAGCCCTTCTTTCCATTCCACATCAGACCCAGTGGGCAGTCAGGCCCTGCCCACTGCATTGAGTCTGTAGCAACAGAATCACCAGTGATGCTGGTTAACAATGCATATTGCTGGAATCCACTCCATTCGCTACTGACTCTTTGAGGTGGTGGTCTGGAACCTATACCTGGAAACTTTCTTGATGATTCCAAATCACACAAAGTCTGAGGACTATGGAAGATCTTCACATTTCTGGAAGAGCTGCACACCTCCAGAAGGAACCAAAAGACTTGCCTGAAATGGTAAAGTTATAAGTATTGGACTGAAAGTTGGAAGGTCTCCACCTTTGCTATGTAAGTAAAATGATCTTTCTTTGAAATGAAAATGGATAATACTAAAAGTTCACATTGTTCTAGAGCATTAAATAAAAAAACCTAATTATAGAAATCTGATGTGTGAGTTCCTGGAAAGCAGAACCTATATTTATTGATATGTCTTCATGCCTTAGATCGTGCCTTGAATATAGTGTGCACATCAACAGAAGAAAGAAAAAGAACTGAATTGACAAAGATACAAAGAGATCCAAAGTGCTGAGCCAAGTGAAAAGTTGAGGCTTCCCAGAACTTTTCTCTTTCTGTCTTTCACACACTGAATAAATAGTTAAACTGAGCACCTACCTACTGAGCTAGTAGGCATGCAATATGTTTCTGGAAATAGAATGCTGAGAGAAGAAGAAACACAGTTCCTTCTTTTCACTGACTAATCTAATGATAAATAACAGGCAGATACTTTGAGAACTTCTATAGGGGCCTCTTCCCTCACCAAAAACTGGGTGTCAGAAGGCTTTTCAGACTAATAATTGAGTTGAGATCCATAGGTTGAACCAGCGTAAACCAGGGTTGAGATGCAGGAAGAATTTCAGGCAGGTAAAATAGCATCTTGGAAGGCTACGTGACAAAGGAACCTTAGTACATTCAAGAAATGAAAAATGCCCTATGGGATGGAACCAAAAAAAAGAGTGCAGAGGGCATTCCAGTGAAAAAAAAATCAGAGAAGAAAGTGGGGACCAAGCAATGAAGGGATTTGGTCATATCTTCACTATGATGGGAAAATACAAGAGCAGTTGGAGCAGGAGGTGATAGAATTGCATCTGCATTTTAAAAGGTCATCTTGCTCCACATCACTCATGATTGGACAGACTCAACTCCAAACTACAACGAGGTTCCACTTCACATTAGTCAGAATGGTCCTCATGGAAAAGTCTGTAGATAACAAATGCTGGAGAGGATGTGGAGAAAAGGAACTCGCCTCCACCGTTAGTAGGAATGTGAGTTGGTAGAGCCACTATGGAAAAAAGTATGGAGGTTCCTGAAGGAACTAAAACTAAGTACCATATGATTCAGCAGTCCCACTCCCAGGCATATATCCACCAAAAGTATAACTGAACAATACATACCGTCATGCACCGTCTGTGCACATATATCTATCTGTGTGTGTGTGGTGGGGTGGGGTGGGGTGGGGCTGGGGCTGGGGGCTGGAGCTGGGCGTTAGGCCTGCGGCGGGGGGGGGGGGGGGGTGTGGGTGGGGCTGGGGCTGGGGCTGGGGCTGGAGCTGGTTTCTACTTGGTCTTCACCTTTCTGCCAGTGGGTGGTGTCATTTCCAAAATATCTGAGGTTATTGATCTATTTCTCCCGATGGAACCAGCATGATCTTAGTTTTCTGAATGGTGACTTTCCAAGCTTTCATGTCTTTTCTTTCCACTTTCTGCCATAAGGGTGGTGTCATCTGCATATCTGAGGTTATTGATATTTCTCAATGATGTACTCTGTTTCTCATAGAAGTTAAATAAGCAGGGTAACAATATACAGCCTTGACGTACTCCTTTTCCTATTTGGAACCAGTCTGTTGTTCCATGTCCAGTTCTAACTATTGTTTCCTGACCTGCATATAGCTTCTCAAGAGGCAGGTCAGATGGTCTGGTATTCCCATCTCTTTCAGAATTTTCCACAGTTTATTGTGAGCCACACAGTCAAAGACTTTGGCATAGTCAATAAAGGAGAAATAGATGTTTTTCTGGAACCTTCTTGCTTTTTCGATGATCCAGCAGATGTTGGCAATTTGATCTCTGGTTCCTCTGCCTCTTCTAAATCCATCTTGAACATTTGGAAGTTCACTGTTGACGTATTGCTGAAGCCTGGCTTGGAGAACTTTGAGCATTACTTTACTAGCATGTGAGATGAGTCCAATTGTGCGGCAGTTTGAACATGCTTTGTCATTGCCTTTCTTTAGGACTGGAATGAAACCTGACCTAACAACCTAGATGTTTTCAATTGCATATGCTAAAAGAACTGGCTTTGCAGTTTCCAAGGGAAATAAGGTTCATTTTAACCAATTTTCTCTGAAGTCCAAGGCATATCAGAGCCATCCTGCATCAAAAAGTCATCTTTCCTTTATATAGTCATAGTTTCATGCCTAAATTATAGACCAACTCGTGCTCAAATTGACTCTGATATCAGGGGCTGATCAGCTGATAAAAAGCTTGGATTGTCCTTCTGGAGGTAAGTGAGACCTTGGTCCCATAAGAAGAATATGAGGGCTTAAGGGAATTTGCAGGAGTGGGGAAAGCTTGGTCTGTCCTATATGTACCATAATCTTAAATAATGCTTATTTTCTTTATCGAAGTAAAAAAAACAGCTGATAGAAACAAATATAAATCACTGAAAGTTAAAGAAATTCATCATCTGTGATTGAAAGGTGCATTCTAAGGAAATTTTGTTCTCTTAACCTAGACAGGAGACTAAATTCCAGTCTGGTACCAGCTTACCAGGTAACAAACAAACAAACAAAATTGTTTATGGGTAAGCTTAGAAAAGTCTTGTCCACATGTATTTTGAAGTAGCAGTATTTTTGCGAAGGCATCGGTGTGAAACCATAGAAAGCATGTTTAAAACCTGATTAGATAGAAATTGACAAAGTAGTCTGGTCACTGCTGTGACTTGAAACACTTGAATATGATAACTAGAATTATAACTGACAGCATTTTACCAGGATGTATCAGATTTTCATGGATGTCACATTATTTCTAGGATACCCATATTAGTAACTGAAGGAGTCTTTGGGCCTAGAAAAGAAAAGAACAGTCTTAAAGGCCCTTGCTTTTGAGAGGGCCACCTATAAGACAGAACTGAATCATCTAACTTTGGAGAAAACAAAACCGAACTTTAGGTCCCACCCTGAGGCTCCAGGCCAGTTGTATCTATCTGGGACTTATCACCCCCTGCCCAACTACAAATGCCATCTCTCTCTCCTTCTTTTCTGCCTCAGCCCAAACTATACCTTACAGTAACATCCACCACATAATATAAATTGGGAAGATTCATCACTCTTTCTGACAGCACTTCCCATGTAGTTTAACATGCCAAATGAACTCAGGTTGATTAATATCTCTCTTCGGGAGGTCTCAGGGGCCCTCTGAAGCATCCCAAAGTTAGCTAGAAGCCAATTATTTAGGCAGGCTTGTTCATACATATCAAAAGGGTTTATAACAGTCAGGTAGGATCACATAAGTCACTGTGAAACAATACTTCTCCACTTAGCCAAAGTCAACAAAAGATTTCAAAGGTAAACCTAGAACAGCTCACTTAAGAGGTAAAGAAACTTAAAATCCATTAGCAAAGGCAGTTCAACATCTCAAGAAAACTTGTATTAGGCACAAAACTCTTTTCTGGGTGTCCACTTTCCATAAAACCTCCTTATCCCGTTCTGTACCCATTCCTTTGCTTCTCCCATCCTGAAACTGCCACCTGTAAGACAGAACTACTTCGTCTTCCTTCATAAAATGTGATTTCATTCCTCATACCTTCTTTAATAACAAGTCATACATTTCCCTTAAGCAACCAAGAACTGACTTTTATATTGGCATTCTATAGATTGGTGAACATATGTATCAGTGATAATAAAAAAAAAAAAAAATGCTTTCTTACACTGAACATGTCAGGATGGCACCAGACACTATTCATGGATAGTCAAAAATCTCTTTTGTTTCTGTGTAAGAGGGAGGTCCTTTCAAGTAGTGAATGTTTCAGAACCTTAATTTATTTGGAAATGACCTAGCTATTCAATACACTGTCATCACTTAATTTAGCACAATGATAGAAACTCAGGTAACCAAAATCTGGAGAAACTATTGTAAGTTCAGTTCGGTTCAGTTGCTCAGTCGTGTCTGACTCTTTGTGACCCTGTGGACTGCAGGACGCCAGGCTTCCCTGTCCATCACCAACTCCAGGGGCTTGCTCAAACTCATGTCCATTGAGTCAGTGATGCCATCCAACCATCTTATCCTCTATCATCACTTTCTCCTCTGCCTTCAATTGAGACTATTAGAGACAGATATTTTAGAGTATAATTATTGTTAATAGTTTATCTAAAAGCTCATATCACATTTACATTTTTTAAGTTTTTTTTTGTTGTTTAGAGGTACTTTCTTGTTGACAAGCTTGTGACAGATGTAACAATATAGCAATTTTTAACTTATAAAAAACCTAGGCACTATGAAAATGTTGTGCTTAATGTTAATGTCTTAGACATGTCTATAGTAGAGTAGCGAGAAAAAAAATACTAGATATTTAATATTGACTATTTCCCAGTTCACATGAATCTGAAATTCATTTAGGTCAATGTTTTATTGTATTTCCAAATGTTTAATTTGTAAGGGTTTCCTTTTCTTGAGACCATTTAAATAAGAACTCAGAACTTGAGCAATATTATCAAAAAACAGAAGACCCACACTGAGACATACATAAATCCAGACAGACAGACAAGGGATTTTCTAGTTTTCCTCCCGAGATTTAAAATATATCTTTGAGCCTTTTTTATCGGGGATGGGCGGGCAGGGGAGAGGTGGGTGGAGGCAAGAATACTGGAGTGGGTTGCCATTCCCTTCTCCAGGAGATCTCCCCGACCCAGGGATTGGACCCAGGTCTCCCATATTGTAGGCAGACGCTTTACCGTCTGAGCCACCAGGGAAGTTGTTGAATTCTGTGCAAGGGTTAACTTCAAGCGTTGCCCTAGGCAGGCCTTTGTAACAAGCTAATTGTTTTTAATTGCATATGCAAAAGAACCAGCTTTACAATTTCCAAGAAAAAAAGGAAGTTTCCTTGTAACCAATTTTGTCGCACAGTCTCAGAGCCCCCTTACCTGGCAGTTGCAGAAAGGCCTCACCATTGGGGTCAAGGCCTTTACCACTTTACCCCTTCGCATAAAGCTCAGACCCACGCGGTTTTCCAAAGCAGCCTAGTGCCTTCAGCGAGGTCCCCAGGAAGTCTAAGGGATTTATCCAGCCTGGTGATTTCACCTGCTGGTACTCCAAAACCCTTACTCTGGCCAACTGGCCCAGCCCTGCTACCAGCAGTTTGCAGCCCAGTGGGCCGTTGACCACCTGCTGGGATGGGAAAGGGAAGGGTCCACGAATTGCTCCCTAGCTACTTAGTAGGGTGCATGGATTTAAAAGCCACCCAGGCAGAAAATAAGGGTAGGGCACCTTGCTGCCCTTCCATGGTGGAATCTGTGGCTGTCCTGCTGAGAGGGGGGCCTTTCCATGCAGACCCTGTGCAATAAGTGTGGTGTTTTAGAACTGAATAAATAGAACATGTAAATTTTTTTTTTTTTTAATTATGTGGTGCTTTAATTTAAAAAAAATCTCCAAGGTTTTTTTTTTTTTTTTTTTTTTTTGCAAATTGAGGTCTAAAAATTGAAGGCCTATTTTCCTTCCACTGTGGCATTCTATGAGGAAATGTGTGTTTTTTTTTTTTTTTTTTAAAGAAAAGAGTCAGAAAAGTGAGGGAAACAGAAAGCCCAGAGGTGCCCCTGTAGTTGGCAGGAAGAGGAACCAGAGATCAAATTGCCAACATCTGCTGGATCATAGAAAAAGCAAGAGAGTTCCAGAAAACATCTATTTCTGCTTCATTGACTATGCCAAAGCCTTTGACTGTGTGGATCACAATAAACTGTGGAAAATTCTGAAAGAGATGGGAATACCAGACCACCTGATCTCCTCTTGAGAAATCTGTATGCAGGTCAGGAAGAAACAGTTAGAACTGGACATGAAACAACAGACTGGTTCCAAATAGGAAAAGGAGTACGTCAAGGCTGTATATTATCACCCTGATCATTTAACTTATACGCAGAGTACACCATGAGAAACGCTGGACTGGAAGAAACACAAGCTGGAATCAAGATTGCCGGGAGAAATATCAATAACCTCAGATATGCAGATGACACCATCCTTATGGCAGAAAGTGAAGAGGAACTAGAAAGCCTCTTGATGAAAGTGAAAGTCGAGAGTGAAAAAGTTTGCCTAAAGCTCAACATTCAGAAAACGAAGATCATGGCATCTGGTCCCATCACTTCATGGGGAATAGATGGGGAAACAGTGGAAACAGTGTCAGACTTTATTTTTTTGGGCTCCAAAATCACTACAGATGGTGACTGCAGCCATGAAATGAAAAGACGCTTACTCCTTGAAAGGAAAGTTATGACCAACCTAGACAGCATATTCAAAAGCAGAGACATTACTTTACCAACAAAGGTTCGTCCAGTCAAGGCCATGGTTTTTCCTGTGGTCATGTATGGATGTGAGAGTTGGACTGCGAAGAAGGCTGAGTGCCAAAGAATTGATGCTTTTGAACTGTGGTGTTGGAGAAGACTCTTGAGAGTCCCTTGGACTGCAAGGAGATCCAACCAGTCCATTCTGAAGGAGATCAGCCCTGGGATTTCTTTGGAAGCAATGATGCTAAAGCTGAAACTCCAGTACTTGGCGACCTCATGCGAAGAGTTGACTCATTGGAAAAGACTCTGATGCTGGGAGGGATTGAGGGCAGGAGGAGAAGGGGACGGCAGAGGATGAGATGGCTGGATGGCATCACTGACTCCATGCATGGGTCTCAGTGAACTCCAGGAGTTGGTGATGGACAGGGAGGCCTGGCGTGCTGTGATTCATGGGATGGCAAAGAGTTGGACACGACTGAGCGACTGATCTGATCTGATCTGATTGGTGGAAATGTAAAAGGCTTTTTTAAAGAATGTGCCTACCAGCCGTGCATCTCATGGAGTATTTTCATTGTACTCCCCAACCCCTGGAAAGTGCTGGGCACAGGCAGATGCTTCATCATTTTTATTGAGTAAGTTCAATTTCACATAATTATATCCATAGTGTCAGCAACACTATGAGGTATATTAGAACAGTGATTGTCACAGTTGGTACTTCACAGATCAGTAAAGAAAGAAAACGTTTTATTAGGAAGACTCTAAGAGAATTGCTACGTTTTAAGTTTATCCCACAAGGATATTTTTAAAAAATGAAACAAATCTTTCCCATCATCACCAAGGCTATCGGAGGTCTGTTGAGGACCCCATGCAAGGGAGATTCTTCCTCTTGGGACACCCCTGGTTCAGCATCTCCCTAAGCCAGCAACCTGGGACAGTCGAGTACACTTAAAGTTCCTTCCTTGACCTCGGGAGTTTTTTTTTGGAAGACAATTTTTTGACAGACAGAGGTGGGGGAAGGTTTTGAGATGTTTCAAGTGCAGTCCATTTATTGTGCACTCTATTTCTATTTTTGTTCCCTGGTGGCTCCATTGGTAAAGAGTCTGCCCTCAATGCGGGAGACCCGGGTTCAGTCCCTGGGTCAGGAAGATCTCCCAGAGAAGGAAATGACAGCCCACTCCAGTATTCTTGCCTGAAAAATTCAATGGACTGAGGAGCCTGGTGGGCTACAAAGGGCTGGACACATCTGAGTGACCGAACACTTATTTCTAGTATTATTCCATCAGCTCCACCTCAGATCATCAGGCATTAGATCCTTGAGGTTGGGGGCCCCTGCTTTAGTTCCCTCCTTCATCTTCTACACAGCTCCAGCCTGCTTCCTCCCCTCTTCCACCGGCAGAACTACCTGCTGGGCTTCTCTGTGTGTGACTAAGAGTCTCCTTCCCTCACTTCCTTTCTTCTGAGTCCCTTCTCCTAACTGGGAGATCTGATCTCCGTTTAGGCACTTTTGCCCCAGATGGTGCTAGTGGTAAAGACCCTCCCTGCCAATGCAGGAATCCGATCCCTGGGTTGGGAAGATGCCCTGGAGGAGGGCAGGGCAACCCACTCCAGTATTCTTGCCTGGAAAATTCCCATGGACAGAGGAGCCTGGCGGGCTCTGACAGTCAGACGTGACTGAAGAGACTTAGCACAGCATATCAGAGGACCTTAGTACTGCAGACTCACGTGATAGTTCTGGCTCTTTGGAGTCCCTTGTCATTCCACGTGTATGTTAGGATCAGATTCTGTATTGCTTCCTAAAGGCCCGGAGAGGGTAACAGGCAGGAAAGCCAGGGGTCTCCAGACAGAGGGAATAGGCTGAAAGTGTCAGATGTTTTTTTCTCTCTCTCTTAAGCAGCCGGAGGAAACAAACTAGTGTTACATTTTTTCCCCTTCTCCATACAAATTTAAAAGGAGGTTTCTCTGAAAATTCTGTGTTGCCGTGACAATTCCTGGCTCCACCTGAACTTAACTTTTCTCAAATCTTGAGCTAAGCAATGCATTTTTTTTTCATAAGGAAATGTTTTTCTTAAGCTATGTTAATATACTATGTATTTCCGCTAGACTCTGTCTTCAGGTCAGTTCCTCCTAAAGGCTCAGAACAGACTTGACAAACCGGTATGTCTTACTCATACCTTGTTCTCCTAATCTATGTTAATGAAATGATATATTTGCCTGGAAATCTGCCTTTCTTCAAGATTCATGTCAATCATTTTATGGCCCAGGATGACTCACCTGCTGCCAATGTTATCTCAATGCATGTTGTGGGTGAGGGGCCTGGTGCCATTCTCTGAGACATTGCCTTTCTTTCCTTAGCAGACTGCTAGTGGCTGTATAACATTTGGCTAAAGACCAGCAGGGGGTACTCTTACTGCCCCGCTCTGAAGTCTATGTCAGCAGCTTTCTCTATCTCTTTCATACTTTAATAAAACTTTATGACACAAAAGCTCTGAGTGATCAAGTCATAGTGAATCTTCATTTCAGATTGAAGATGCATTCCATGGTATTTCCATCTTAAGTCTTTCCATCCCTATGGGATATCTGTACATGTATTCAGGATATTTTTCAGCAATTGTGTATAATTTCATGTGTGCCAGTCTTGTCATCCTTGTTACATCCATGGCAAAGTATTTTATTAATGTTGACATTACTGAAAGGGAATTGTTTTTTTAAATTCCTTTTCAGATTATTATTTGCTAGTGTATACAGATAAAACTGTGTAATCATTCATTTGTATCAGTTTAGACAGCTTGATGGTTGTCTTTACTTTCTTTACTTTCTCATACTTTAAGATTATCCTGGCTCATATATTTACTACCTCACACCCTAATCTCAGTCATTTATTCAAAGAACTTCTGTCCTTTTATTTTTTTTTTTTTTTAAATTTTATTTTATTTTTAAACTTTACAATATTGTATTAGTTTTGCCAAACATCAAAATGAATCCGCCACAGGTATACCCGTGCTCCCCACCCTTCTCCCTTCTCCCTTCTCCCTCCTCCCTCCCCATACCCTCCTCTGGGTCGTCCCAGTGCACCAGCCCCAAGCATCCAGTATCGTGCATCGAACCTGGACTGGCGACTCGTTTCATACATGATATTATACATGTTTCAATGTCATTCTCCCAAATCTCCTACCCTCTTCCTCTCCCACAGAGTCCATAAGACTGATAACATTGAATTATTTTTGACTATGCTGGGTCTTTGGTGCTAGGTGTCTAGCTGTAGTGAGCAGAGGCTGCCCTCTAGTGGCCGTGCCCTGGCTTCTCATTGCAGCAGTTTCTCTGGTCGCAGAACTTGGGCTCTTGTATCTCCAGCACTGGCAGGTGGATTCTTTACTACGGAGCCACCAGGGCATATTTTAGATTTTAGTTTTCCACACATGTATCTAGTGAAAGAGGCCAGGATCAAGAGGCCTGGCAGCTGGGAATCCTCAGCCACAGTTCTGGCTGTGCTATAAAAAACTCTCGGGCTTTTGGTGAGTGCCTCAACTTTCCTGGGAGAAATGCCCTGCTGTTGGGTCTGACTCTTCACAACCCCATGGACTCTAGCCTTCCAGGCTCCTTTGTCCATGGAATTCTCCATGCAATAATCCTGGAGTGGGTTGCCATTCCATTCTCCAGGGATCTTCCTGACTCAGGGATCGGACCTGGGTCTCCTGCATTGTCAGCAGATTCTTTACCATCTGAGCCACCAGGGAAGGCGATTAGTCACAAATAGAAACAGTACAGTTGCCAAATCATCTACTTTTCAAAATTCTAAGAACCTATGTAAATGAACCTGCAGATGTTTGTTCAAAAACAGTGTGATATTTAAAAAATCTATGTGTGAAGGAATGCCGTTACAGTCCAGGGGTTAAACTATGCCTTCCAAGGCAGAGGGTGTGTGTTTGATCCCTGATTGGGGAGCTAGGACCCCACGTGCCTCACAGCCAAAAAAACAAAACATAAAACAGAAGCAATATTGCAGTCAATTCGATAAAGACTTTAAAAATGGTCTAGGTCCAAAAAAAAAAAAAAAAAAATCTTAAAAAAAACCCTATGTGTGAGAATAATTATTTTAAAATCTGCATTTTAGGCTTGAAATTGAAAATGCTGAGTTACAAACTACAGTCAAAAAGCAAGTGGGCAAAATTGAACAGCTTCAGAAAAACCTGTTAAGTACAAGATTGGTAAGTCAACCTCTTAATTCCTGTCATACTGAGAAAGGATTTTAATTTTTTACTAGTAAAATATAAGAATATTTTTGGACAATATGAAAAGTCTCATTGATTAGCTTATTGTATTTTTATTGATACTGCTTGCTACTAGTACTGTGATTCCTCTATAGAAGAAGTCGACTGAATGCATAAAATTAATGATTTTTATAGTAAGATTTTAATTTAAAAAATTGTGACAGTCCAAAAGCAATATTTTATATAGACCACATTTTGTTTGTTCATTCATCTGTCAATGAAATTCCACCTTATGATTATTGTTAATAATGCTGCTTTGAACATTGGTACACAAACATCTATTTGAGTCTAGTAATTTGAGTAATGATTTGATTGAGAATTTTGAGTTTCTTTTGTAATCCAGATCTTTCTGTGAGATTTTTGAGAATGAATCATTTTAACTATTGTAGTTTGTTCTCTTCATTAAGAATGAACACTATGTCTGCATAGAACCATTTTTCTGAATTACTGTATTTTTCATTTGTTGGATTTTTTTTTTTTTAAGAGATGGGGTTGC
The DNA here is from genome assembly GCF_027580195.1 of Bos mutus. Lineage (NCBI taxonomy): Eukaryota > Metazoa > Chordata > Mammalia > Artiodactyla > Bovidae > Bos > Bos mutus. The sequence goes on from NW_027219978.1 coordinate 37,726, forward strand.
ATGGGAATTTTTCAAAGATTATTTCAGTAAGGTGTGACTTAACAAAACCTGGAATATCTTGAACCATTGATGAAAATTATTTTAGATTATCTCTAGAAAGTAAAATGTAAATAGGCAGTCTTAAAAAAACTTTCATTAACATTTAGTATTTTATGTGTAAAAGTGTCTATTTTTAACAAATAAATGTTTGTGATTTAAACTCCAGAAAAAATGATGAAATGAAAAATCCTTTTAAGTTGTTTTAAGAAAAGTTATCAATTTTGAAATCTGTTATTGGCATCAATCAGGTTTAAAACCTGTGTTTGCTATAAATTCATATTAACTTGTGAACTCATGAGAAATAATATTTTTAAGAAAGAATAAGTCTCTCTAGATGTTTAAAAATAATTTTATTAAATTGTTTTTTTCTAAGTCTGAAGATGAAAAGGAACAATTAAAGAAATGCATTGAATTAAAACAATTTCTGGAAAATAGCTTGGACCAAGAAAAGAAGAAAAACAGTGAGTTAGAAAAAGAGATTACTGGGTAAGATTTTATTTCTGATAATCATAACTATGAATAAAAGTATAATTTTATTTTATTTAAAACCTTAGACACAAATTCATTTTTTATGTGTATTTTCATAATTAAACACATTATCCCATTTCAAAGTTTACTGTGGAAAGTCAGCACAATCTGAAATGTTTTTGAGTGCAGCAGTGTTATACTTATCTGTAATGATTTTCGAAACAGTAACAACCGTGCCTCTGCATATAGTAATGTCACTCTCTTCCTCATCATCTATGCTGAATTTTTACTTCTGCAAAGTATCTTTGTTCTTTTTGGTAATCCTGCCTTCTTTTAATAGTGTTCCTTCCTTCATCATTCAAGTAGTTTATTATCTAAAAACCTACCTGTGTTATTGTCAAACAACATTAAAAAGTATCTTGATTTGGCTTATATTTTCTTTTTGCCCCAAAATTTTAGTTATAAAATGTACATACAAAAATCTATGTGTAACTTAAAGAATAACAAAATTAATGACCATGTTTTGATCAGTAAGATAAAAATCTGCTTCTGTTTTTTTGCTGAGTATGGTTAACTCTCATCATCTACAGATTCAGCCAACCCAAGATCAAAAGTATTCAGGGAAAAAAAATTTGAGAAAGTTCCAAAAAGCAAAACTTGGATTGGTCTCAAACTGGCAACTATTTCCATAGTGTTTACACTGTATTTATAACTATTTATAAAGCATTTACATTGTTTTAGATAATCTAAGTGATCTAGGGATGACTGAAAGTATAGGGGAGATGTGCTTAGGGAGACATGAGCATCCGTTGGTTTTGTATCCATGGAGTGTTGGGGGATTTTTGAACCAGTCCTCTGTGGATGCTAAGGGATGATTATACACAGGGTTCTTCTCTGATTCTCATTAATATTTTTCTCTTTTAATTTTCTCTACATTGCTTTGCATTTTGTTAACAATGAGCTGGGCAAGATTTCTACATCTCTTAAAACAGCTTGAAGAGACTGGAACACACTCTCTCTCTTCTGATTTCCTTTCTTCTAAAACTCTCAGCCTGGGTTATTTCGCTTAACTCAGGCTCCAAAGATTTTTTTTTTTTCAATTTTGAGTGAGAATCTTGTTGGTTTTTTATATCTACTTTCTTTTCTTTTTGTAGAGGCTGTGGTCAGTAGGAACAAATGTGTCTTATGTCTTTTCAAAAAACATTCATATATCTCTTCATCTTTAGCTTAAATACTGATCTCTGGTTTTATAATTAATATTTAATAATAAATTAATATTTCACACTAGCATGCTAAAAATTGACATTAACTTATTTATAAGAACTCATATATTACATATATCACACACAGTATATTTAAATGTGATAAAATTTTTCTTCATAATATTTATCTAAGATTAGAATTTAGTTATTATGCTTTCAAAGAATATTAAATTTAAACAATGAAAAAGGATTATAATTTATAGATTTGTTTGTTTTATCTGATAGAACATATATCTGTTTAATTATTAAATATCTGTCTTAAAGAATTTACTCATTCTATACATTTCTACAGATTTAAGAAACTCTTAAAAATGACAAGAAGGAAGTTAAATGAATATGAAAATGGAGAGCTTAGTTTCCATGGAGATTTAAAACCAGTCAAACTGAAATGGATATTCAAATTAATATGCTAAAACAGAAGGTAATTTTTAATCAGGTTTAGAACCCACTAATCACTTAATTTGGGGAAATATAAATCATTCCATGCTTTCAGCAGTGAAACACAGATTTGTCTATTAATTTTTTAGGTTGGACACCAGTAAAAAGACAGCTTTCCCTATATCATTTTGAGATAAAAAGGGCACACTCTTGACTCTCTCTGTCTTGAACCCTGGCTGGTGATCTGAAGCTCAGCAGCACAGCACTAATGACCCCAAAGCATCCATTGTTTTTGGTGACAGGTTTGTTGAAATCTAATGAACATACCATGCAGTTCATTCATTTAAACTGTACAGTTCAGTAACTTTATTGTGTTTAAAGAGTTATACAGGCATTACCACGTTAGAACATTTTCATCACCCTCCAAAGAAGGGTGCCAGTTTTCCCTTCCTGATCTTCCCAGCCTGAGGGAACCATGACTCCACTCCCTGACTGTGGTGTGAACACATTTTTTCATTTCTTTTGGGAGTACAGTTATGAATAGAATTGCTGTATTACACAGCAACTATGTTTAACCTTTTGAGGACCTGCCATACTGTTTTCCAGCATGGCTGCATCATTTTATATTTTTATTCAAAGTATGTAAAATGTTCCCATTTCTATACATTCCTGTCAACACTA
>NW_027219979.1:0-23781 GCF_027580195.1 Bos mutus
ACCATGCATGAACTGATCACGTGGCTGATCATGCACTGATCACGTGGGTGATCATGCACTGATCACATGGTTGATCATACACTGATCACGTGACTGCACATGCACTAATCACGTAATTGTAGGCAATGATCACGTGGCTATCATGCACTGATCACGTGGATGATCATGCATTGATGGCCTCATGTGACTAAGCTTGCACTGATCACTTAGCTATCATGCATTGATCACTTGGCTATCATGCACTGAACACGTGGCTGATCACACACTGATCATGTGACTGCACATGCACTGATCACGTGGCTGATCATGCACTGATCACGTGGATGATCATTCACTGATTACATGGCTGATCATGCACAGATCACGTAGTTATCATGCACTGATCACATGGCTATCATGCACTGATCATGCACTGATCACGTGGCTGATCATGGACTGATCACGTGACTGATCATGCACTGATCACGTGGCTGATCATGCACTGATCACGTGGCTGACTATGCACTGATCATGAAGCTGATCATACACTGATCACGTGACTCTTCATGCACTGATCACGTGGCTGAACATGCAATGATTACGTTGCTGATCATGCACTGTTCACGTGGCTGAACATGCACTGATTCCATGGGAGATAATGCACTGATCACGTGGCTGATCATGCACTCTTCACGTGCCTGATCATGCACTGATCACGGGGCTGACCATGCACTGATCACGAAGCTGATCATACACTGATCATGTGGCTGATCATACTGATCACATGGCTGAACATCACTGATCACAGACTGATCATGCACTGATCACGTGGCTGATCATACACTGATCACGTGATTGATCATGCACTGATCTGTGACTATCATGCAATGATATCGTGGCTGATCATGCACTGATTATGTGGCTGATCATGCATTGGTCACATGACTTTCATATAGATCACATGTCTATCATGCACTGAACATTGACTGTGCATGCACTGATCCATGGCTGATCATACCTGAGCGTGGATATCATGCACTGATCCCGTGACTGATCGTAAACTGATCATGTGACTGATCATGCACTGATCATGTAGTGTGCAACAGCTCCCGCGTGCCTGATCGCCACTAATCTGTGGCTGATCATGCACTGATCACCTGGCTGATCATACACTGATCACGTGACTGCATGCACAAATCACCTGCCTGATCATGCACAAATCACGTGGCTGATCATGCACTGATCCGTGGCTGATCATGCACTGATCACGTGGCTGATCAGCCCACTGATCACGTGGCTGATCGCCACTGATCCTGAAGGCTGATCATGCACTGATCACCTGGCTGAACATGCACTGATCACGTGGCAGTACATGCACTCATCACCTGGCTGATCGCTACACTGATCATTACTGATAATGCACTGATCACCTGCCTGATCGCGATCACGTGGCTGATCATGCACTGATCACGTGCCTGATCATACACTGAAATCGTGGCTGATCATGCACTGATCACGTGGTTGATCATACACTGATCGTAAACTGATCATGCACTGATCACGTGACGAAAATGCACTGATCGCGTGGCTGATCATGCACTGATCACGTGGCTGATCATGGAATGTCGCGTGGCTGATCATGCACTGATCGCGTAGCTGATCATGCACTGATCACCTGGTGGCTGATCATGCACTGATCATGGTCATCGTGAACCCTGATCACGTGGCTGATCATGCAGCCAATTACGCGGCTGATCATACAATGTTCGCGTGGCTGAACATGCACTGATCGCGTGGCTGATCATTCACTGATCACGTGACTGTGCATGCACTGATCCGTGCCCCTGATCATGCACTGTTCCGCGTCTTTGATCATGCACTGATCATGTGGCTGATCATTCACTGATCATGTGACTGATCATGCACTGATCACATGGCTGATCATGCACTGATCGTGGCTGATTACTGGTCCCTGATCAGTCTGGCACTGATCCGTGACTGATCATGCACTGATCACGTGGCTGCCTGATCACTGATCGCGTGGCTGACCATGTACTGATCACGTGGCTGATCATACACCTGGTCACGTGACTGTTCATGCACTGATCACGTGGCTGATCATACACTGATCACGTGACTCATCATGCACTAATCACGTTGTGATGAGACATGCACTGATCACGTGGCTATCATGCACTCATCACGTACTCTGATGTACACTGATCTTGCACTGACCATGCACTGCTGGGCTGTCGTGATCAATAATCGTGCCTGATCATGCACTTATTGCGTGACTGTGCTGCGTCACGTGCCTGATCATGCACTGATGCCAGCGTGGCTGATCATGCACTGATCAGTCGTGACTGATCATGCACTGATCCCATGGCTATCATGCACTGATCACGGGGCTGATCATACACTGATCAAGTGACTGATCATGCACGGATCATGGCTGATCATGCACTGATCACGTGCCTGATCATGCGCGATCCGTGGCTGATCATGCACTGATCGTAAGCTGATCATACACTGATTACGTGACTACTCATGCACAGATCACGCCAGCTGATCATGCACTGATCCGTGGCTGATCATGCACTGATTACATGCCTGTGCATACACTGATCGCGTGACTGATCATGAACTGTTCACGTGGCTGATCATGCACTGATCACGTGACTGATCATGCACTGATCACGTGCTGGCATACTTGCCTGATCACGTGGCTGACCATGCACGATGGCTGATCATGCACACTGATCGCGTGACTGATCATGCACTGATCACGTGGCTGATCATGCACTGATCACGTGGCTGATCATGCACTGTCCACGCTGATCGTACACTGATCACGTGACTGTGCATGCACTGATCACGTGGCTGATCATGCACTGATCACGTGGCTGATCATGCACTGATCACGTGGCTGATCATACACTGATCACGTGACTGATCATGCACTGAGCTGCGTGGCTGATCATACACTGATCACGTGACTGATCATGCACTCTTCGCGTGGCTGATCATACACTGATCACGTGACTGACCATGCACTGATCGAAGCTGATCATGCACTAATCCGTGGCTGATCATGCTGATCACGAAGCTGATCATGCACTCTTGCGAAACTGTGCATGCACTGATCCGTAGCTGATCATGCACTGATCACGTGGTGATCATGCACTCTGATCACGTGGCTGATCATGCACTGATCACGAGACTGATCATGCACTACGTGGCTGATCATGCCCTCTTCACGTGCCTGATCATGCACTGATCACGTGACTGATCATGCACTGATCACCTGGCTGATCGCCACTGATCGTGACTGATCATGCACTGATCACGTGGCTGATCATGCACTGATCCCGTGGCTGATCATGCACTGATCACGTGGCTGATCATGCACTGATCACGTGCCTGATCGCGCACTTATCACGTGGCTGATCATGCACTCATCGTGCTGATGGCTGATGATGCACTGATTACGTGGCTGATCATGCACTGATCACGTGGCTGATCATGCACTGATCACGTGGCTGATCATGCACTGATTACATGGCTGATCATACACTGATCGCCAGACTGATCATACACTGATCACGTGGCTGATCATGCACTGATCACGTGGCTGATCATGCACTGATCACGTGGCTGATCATTCACTGATCCTGATCACACACTGATCCGTGCCTGATCATGATCACGTGGCTGATCATGCACTGATCACGTGGCTGATCATGCACTGATCACGTGGCTGATCATGCAATCACGTGGCTGATCATGCACTGATCGTGGCTGATCATGCACTGATCACGTGGCTGATCATGCACTGATCACGTGGCTGATCATGCACTGATCACGTGGCTGATCATGCACTGATCACGTGACTGATCATGCACTGATCACGTGGCTGATCATGCACTGATCACGTGGCTGATCATGCACTGATCACGTGACTGATCATGCACTGATCACGTGGCTGATCATGCACTGATCACGTGACTGATCATGCACTGATCACGTGGCTGATCATGCACTGTTCACGTGACTGATCATGCACTGATCACGTGGCTGATCATGCACTGATCACGTGGCTGATCATGCACTGATCACGTAGCTGATCATACACTGATCACGAGACTGCACATGCACTGATCACGTGGCTGATCATGCACTGATCACGTGGCTCATCATGCTCTGATCACGTGGCTGATCATGCACTGATCACGTGGCTGATCATGCACTGATCACGTGGCTGATCATGCACTGATCACGTGGCTGATCATGCACTGATCACGTGCTGATCATGCACTGATCACGTGGCTGATCATGCACTGATCACGTGGCTGATCATGCACTGATCACGTGGCTGATCATGCACTGATCCGTGGCTGATCATGCACTGATCATCGTGACTGATCATGCACTGATCACGTGGCTGATCATGCACTGATCACGTGGCTGATCATGCACTGATCACGTGGCTGATCATGCACTGATCACGTGGCTGATCATGCACTGATCACGTGGCTGATCATGCACTGATCACGTGGCTGATCATGCACTGATTCCGTGGCTGATCATGCACTGATCGCGTGGCTGATCCTGATCATGCACTGATCACGTGACTGATCATGCACTGATCACGTGGCTGATCATGCACTGTTCACGTGACTGATCATGCACTGATCACGTGGCTGATCATGCACTGATCACGTGGCTGATCATGCACTGATCACGTGACTGATCATGCACTGATCACATGGCTGATCATGCACTGATCACGTGGCTGATCATGCACTGATCACGTGGCTGATCATGCACTGATCACGTGGCTGATCATGCACTGATCACGTGGCTGATCATGCACTGATCACGTGGCTGATCATCACGCACTGATTCGTGTGACTGATCATGCACTGATCACGTGACTGATCATGCACTGATCACGTGGCTGATCATGCACTGATCACGTGACTGATCATGCACTGATCATCGCACTGGCTGATCATGCACTGATCACGTGGCTGATCATGCACTGATCACGTGGCTGATCATGCACACTGATCACGTGGCTGATCATGCACTGATCACGTGGCTGATCATGCACTGATCACGTGGCTGATCATGCACTGATCACGTGGCTGATCATGCACTGATCACGTGGCTGATCATGCACTGATCACGTGGCTGATCATGCACTGATCACGTGACTGATCATGCACTGATCATGCACTGATCACGTGACTGATCATGCTGATCACTGATCACGTGGCTGATCATGCACTGATCACGTGGCTGATCATGCACTGATCACGTGGCTGATCATGCACTGATCACGTGCTGATCATGCACTGATCACGTGGCTGATCATGCACTGATCACGTGGCTGATCATGCACTGATCACGTGGCTGATCATGCACTGATCACGTGGCTGATCATGCACTGATCACGTGGCTGATCATGCACTGATCACGTGGCTGATCATGCACTGATCACGTGGCTGATCATGCACTGATCACGTGGCTGATCATGCACTGATCACGTGGCTGATCATGCACTGATCACGTGGCTGATCATGCACTGATCACGTGACTGATCATGCATGCACTGATCGCGTGGCTGATCATGCACTGATCACGTGGCTGATCATGCACTGATCTGATCATACACTGATCATCGTGATCATACACTGATCACGTGGCTGATCATGCACTGATCACGTGGCTGATCATGCACTGATCACGTGGCTGATCATGCACTGATCACGTGGCTGATCATCACCTGATCGCGTGGCTGATCATGCACTGATCACGTGGCTGATCATGCACTGATCACGTGGCTGATCATACACTGATCACGTGACTGATCATGCACTGATCACGTGCCTGATCATGCACTGATCACGTGGCTGATCATGCACTGATCACGTGGCTGATCATGCACTGATCACGTGACTGAGCATGCACTGATCACGTGGCTGATCATGCACTGATCACGTGGCTGATCATGCACTGATCACGTGGCTGATCATGCACTGATCACGTGGCTGATCATGCACTGATCACGTGGCTGATCATGCACTGATCACGTGGCTGATCATGCACACTGATCACGTGCCTGAACATGCACTTATCACGTGGCTGATCATGCACTGATCTCGTGACTGATCATGCACTGATCACGTGGCTGATCATGCACTGATCACGTGGCTGATCATACACTGATCACGTGACTGATCATGCACTGATCACGTGCCTGATCATGCACTGATCACGTGGCTGATCATGCACTGATCACCTGGCTGATCATACACTGATCACGTGACTGATCATGCACTGATCACGTGGCTGATCATGCACTGATCACGTGGCTGATCATGCACTGATCACGTGGCTGATCATGCACTGATCACGTGACTGATCATGCACTGATCACACTGATCATGCACTGATCCGTGACTGATCATGCACTGATCGTGGCTGATCATGCACTGATCACGTGGCTGATCATGCACTGATCACGTGGCTGATCATGCACTGATCACGTGACTGATCATGCACTGATCACGTGGCTGATCATGCACTGATCATGTGGCTGATCATGCACTGATCACGTGGCTGATCATACACTGATCACGTGACTGATCATGCACTGATCACGTGGCTGATCATGATCACTGATCACGTGGCTGATCATGCACTGATCACGTGGCTGATCATGCACTGATCACGTGGCTGATCATGCACTGATCACGTGGCTGATCATGCACTGATCACGTGGCTGATCATGCTGATCGCGCACTGATCACGTGACTGTGATCATGCACTGATCACGTGGCTGATCATGCACTGATCACGTGGCTGATCATGCACTGATCACGTGGCTGATCATACACTGATCACGTGGCTGATCATGCACTGATCACGTGACTGATCATGCACTGATCACGTGGCTGATCATGCACTGATCACGTGGCTGATCATGCACTGATCACGTGACTGATCATGCACTGATCACGTGGCTGATCATGCACTGATCACGTGGCTGATCATGCACTGATCACGTGGCTGATCATGCACTGATCACGTGGCTGATCATGCACTGATCACGTGACTGATCATGCACTGATCACGTGGCTGATCATGCACTGATCACGTGGCTGATCATGCACTGATCACGTGACTGATCATGCACTGATCACGTGACTGATCATGCACTGATCACGTGGCTGATCATGCACTGATCACGCGTGGCTGATCATGCACTGATCACGTGCCTGATCATGCACTGATCACGTGGCTGATCATGCACTGATCACGTGACTGATCATGCACTGATCACGTGGCTGATCATGCACTGATCACGTGGCTGATCATGCACTGATCACGTGGCTGATCATGCACACTGATCACGTGGCTGATCATGCACTGATCACGTGGCTGATCATGCACTGATCACGTGGCTGATCATGCACTGATCACGTGGCTGATCATGCACTGATCGCGTGGCTGATCATACACTGATCACGTGACTGATCATGCACTGATCACGTGGCTGATCATGCACTGATCACGTGGCTGATCATGCACTGATCACGTGGCTGATCATGCACTGATCACGTGGCTGATGATGCACTGATCACTGTGGCTGATCATGCACTGATCACGTGGCTGATCATGCACTGATCACGTGGCTGATCATGCACTGATCACGTGGCTGATCATGCACTGATCACGTGACTGATCATGCACTGATCACGTGGCTGATCATGCACTGATCACGTGGCTGATCATGCACTGATCACGTGGCTGATCATGCACTGATCACGTGGCTGATCATGCACTGATCACGTGGCTCATCATGCACTGATCACGTGGCTGATCATGCACTGATCACGTGCTGATCATGCACTGATCACGTGGCTGATCATGCACTGATCACGTGACTGATCATGCACTGATCACGTGCCTGATCATGCACTGATCACGTGGCTGATCATGCACTGATCACGTGACTGATCATGCACTGATCACGTGCCTGATCATGCACTGATCACGTGGCTGATCATGCACTGATCACGATGCTGATCATACACTGGTCACGTGACTGTGCATGCACTGATCCCATGGCTGATCTGGCACTGATCACGTGGCTGATCATGCACTGATCACGTGGCTGATCATGCACTGGTTAATCATGTGCTGGTCACCTGGCTATCATGACCTGATCACGTGGCTGATCATACACTGATCATGCACAGATCTCGTGGCTATCATGCACTGATCACTTGATTGTGCATGCAATAATCACATGGATGATCATGCATTTATCATGAGGCTGATCATGCACTAATCACATGGCTGATCATGAACTGATCACGTGACTTATCATGCAGTGATCTCGTGTCTCAATGATGGTGATCATGTGCCTAATCAAGAACTGATCACGTGGCTATAAAGCACTGATCATGTAACTGAGCATGCACTGATCATGTGGATGATCATACACTGATCACGTTACACGTGGCTGATCATGCACTGATCACGTGGCTGATCATGCACTGATCACGTGGCTGATCATACACTGATCACGTGACTGTGCATGCACTGATCACGTGGCTGATCATGCACTGATCCGTGGCTGATCATGCACTGATCACGTGACTGATCATGCACTGATCACGTGGCTGATCATGCACTGATCACGTGGCTGATCATGCACTGATCACGTGGCTGATCATGCACTGATCACGTGGCCTGATCATGCACTGATCACGTGGCTGCATGATCATCACGTGGCTGATCATGCACGTGGCTGATCATGCACTGATCACGAGGCAGATCATGCACTGATCACGTGACTGATCATACACTGGTCAAGTGGCTATCATGCACTGATCACGTGGCTAATCCAGCACTGATCACGTGCCTGATCATGCACTGATCACGTGGCTGATCACGCACTGATCACGTGGCTGATCATGCACTGATCGTGACTGATCATGCACTGATCACGTGACTGATCATGCACTGATCACGTGACTGATCATGCACTGATCACGTGGCTGATCATGCACTGATCACGTGGCTGATCATGCACTGATCACGTGGCTGATCATGCACTGATCACGTGGCTGATCATGCACTGATCACGTGGCTGATCATGCACTGATCACGTGGCTGATCATGCACTGATCACGTGGCTGATCATGCACTGATCACGTGGACTGATCATGCACTGATCACGTGGCTGATCATGCACTGATCACGTGGCTGATCATGCACTGATCACGTGGCTGATCATGCACTGATCGTGGCTGATCATGCACTGATCACGTGGCTGATCATGCACTGATCACGTGGCTGATCATGCACTGATCACGTGGCTGATCATGCACTGATCACGTGGCTGATCATGCACTGATCACGTGACTGATCATGCACTGATCACGTGGCTGATCATGCACTGATCACGTGGCTGATCATGCACTGATCACGTGGCTGATCATGCACTGATCACGTGGCTGATCATGCACTGATCACGTGGCTGATCATGCACTGATCACGTGGCTGATCATGCACTGATCACGTGGCTGATCATGCACTGATCACGTGGCTGATCATGCACTGATCACACTGCTGATCATGCACTGATCACGTGGCTGATCATGCACTGATCACGTGACTGATCATGCACTGATCACGTGGCTGATCATGCACTGATCACGTGGCTGATCATGCACTGATCACGTGACTGATCATGCACTGATCACGTGGCTGATCATGCACTGATCACGTGGCTGATCATGCACTGATCACGTGGCTGATCATGCACTGATCACGTGGCTGATCATGCACTGATCACGTGGCTGATCATGCACTGATCACGTGGCTGATCATGCACTGATCACGTGATCATGCACTGATCGTGGCTGATCATCACACTGATCACGTGGCTGATCATGCACTGATCACGTGGCTGATCATGCACTGATCACGTGGCTGATCATGCACTGATCACGTGACTGATCATGCACTGATCACGTGGCTGATCATGCACTGATCACGTGGCTGATCATGCACTGATCACGGCTGGCTGATCATGCACTGATCGTGGCTGATCATGCACTGATCACGTGACTGATCATGCACTGATCACGTGGCTGATCATGCACTGATCACGTGGCTGATCATGCACTGATCACGTGGCTGATCATGCACTGATCACGTGGCTGATCGTCACTGATCACTGATCACGTGGCTGATCATGCACTGATCACGTGACTGATCATGCACTGATCACGTGGCTGATCATGCACTGATCACGTGGCTGATCATGCACTGATCACGTGACTGATCATGCACTGATCACGTGGCTGATCATGCACTGATCACGTGGCTGATCATGCATGATCCGTGGCTGATCATGCACTGATCACGTGGCTGATCATGCACTGATCACGTGGCTGATCATGCACTGATCACGTGGCTGATCATGCACTGATCACGTGACTGATCATGCACTGATCACGTGGCTATCATGCACTGATCACGTGGCTGATCATGCACTGATCACGTGACTGATCATGCACTGATCACGTGGCTGATCATGCACTGATCACGTGGCTGATCATGCACTGATCACGTGGCTGATCATGCACTGATCACGTGGCTGATCATGCACTGATCACGTGACTGATCATGCACTGATCACGTGGCTGATCATGCACTGATCCGTGGCTGATCATGCACTGATCACGTGACTGATCATGCACTGATCACGTGTGACTGATCATGCACTGATCACGTGGCTGATCATGCACTGATCACGTGGCTGATCATGCACTGATCACGTGCCTGATCATGCACTGATCGCGTGGCTGATCATGCACTGATCACGTGGCTGATCATGCACTGATCACGTGGCTGATCATGCACTGATCACGTGGCTGATCATGCACTGATCACGTGGCTGATCATGCACTGATCACGTGACTGATCATGCACTGATCACGTGGCTGATCATGCACTGATCACAAAACTGATCATGCACTGATCATGTGCACTGATCACGTGCACTGATCATGCACTGATCACCTGCTGATCGCATGCTGATCACGTGGCTGATCATGCACTGATCACGTGGCTGATCATGCACTGATCACGTGGCTGATCATGCACTGATCACTGGCTGATCATCACGATGCTGATCATGCACTGATCACGTGCTGATCATGCACTGATCACGTGGCTGATCATGCACTGATCACGTGGCTGATCATGCACTGATCACGTGGCTGATCATGCACTGATCACGTGGCTGATGCATGCGCGTGACTGATCATGCACGTGCGTGATGATCATGCACTGATCACAGAGCTGATCATGCACTGATCACGTGGCTGATCATGCACTGATCACGTGGCTGATCATGCACTGATCACGTGGCTGATGATGCACTGATCACGTGGCTGATCATGCACTGATCACGTGACTGATCATGCACTGATCACGTGTCTGATCATGCACTGATCACGTGGCTGATCATCACGTGACTGATGATCATCGTGGCTGATCATGCACTGATCACGTTGACTGATCATGCACTGATCAGGTGGCTGATCATGCACTGATTCACGTGGCTGATCATGCACTGATCACGTGGCTGATCATGCACTGATCACGTGGCTGATCACTGATCGTGGCTGATCATGCACTGATCCGTGGCTGATCATACACTGATCACGTGGCTGATCATGCACTGATCACGTGGCTGATCATGCACTGATCACCTGGCTGATCATGCACTGATCACGTAGCTGATCATGCACTGATCACGTGACTGATCATACACTGATCACGTGGCTGATCATGCACTGATCACGTAGCTGTGCGCACTGATCATGGCTGATCATGCACTGAACGTGACTGATCATGCATTGATCACGTGCCTGATCATGCACTGATCACGTGGCTGATCATGCACTGATCACACATGACTGATCATGCGGTCGTGGCTGACGCCACGATCTGGCTGATCATACACTGATCACGTGACTGATCATGCGAAGCTGATCGCGTGGCTGATCGTGACCATCGCTGATCGCGTGGCTGATCATGCACTGATCACGTGGCTGATCATGCACTGATCACGTGGCTGATCATGCACTGATCGCGTGGCTGATCATGCACTGATCATGGCTATCAGCTGATCATACACTGATCACGTGACTGATCATGCACTGATCACGTGGCTGATCATACACTGATCATGCTGATCATCACGATCACGTGACTGATCATGCACTGATCACAAGGCTGATCATGCACTGATCACCCTGACGCGTGGCTGCTGGGTCCGTGGCTGTGCATGCTGATCACGTGACTGATCTGGCACTGATCACGTGGCTGATCATGCACAATGATCACGTGGCTGATCATGCTGATTGGCTGATCTTGCACTCTTCCGCGTGCCTGATGCACTGATCGCGTGGCTGATCATGCACTGATCACAGCGGATCGTGCAGTGGTCACGTGACTGTGCATGCACTGGTGCCGTGGCTGATCTGGCACTAATCACGTGGGTATCATGCACTGATCACGTGGCTGATCATGCACTGATCCGAAGCTGATCATGCATTCTTCACCTGCCTGATCATGCACTGATCCGTGGCTGATCATCACACTGATCCGTGGCTGATAAAGCACTGATCACGGGACTGATCCTACACTGATCACGTGACTGATCAAGCACTGATCCGTGGCTGATCATGCACTGATCACGTGGCTGATAATGCACTGAACACGTGGCTGATCATGCACTGATCACGTTGCAGTCATACCTCATGCACTGATCGTGGCTGATCATGCACTGGTCGTGACTGATCATACACTGATACCGTGACTGATCATGCACTGATCACGTGGATGATCATACACTGATCACGTGGCTGTGCACTACTTGATCGAAGCTGAATAAACTGAACGCGTGACTGTATGCATGCACTGATCACGTGGCTGATCACGGCACTGATCACATGGCTGATCATGCACTGATCGTGGCTGATCTTGCGCTATTCACGTGGCTGATCACGCACTGATCACGTGGCTATGTTACACTGTCCACGTGGCTGATCGCGAGCTAATCCGCAGCTCATCATACCTGATCACCGTGACTGTTGCACTGATCAGTGGTGATCATGCACTGATCACGTATTTGATCATGCGCAATCACGTGGCTGATCATACACTATCATGTGGCTCATCATGCACTGATCTCAAAGTTGATGCAAGCACTGATCGCGTGACTGTGCATGCATTGATCCCATAGCTGATCTTGCACTGTTCACGTGGCTGAAAATGCAATGATCACCTGGTTGATCAGGCACTTATCACGTTGACTGATCCTGCAGTCATCACCCTGATAATATGAACTGATGCGTGGCTGGCCATGCACTGATCACAAGGCTGATCATGCACTGATCGCGTGGCTGATCATGCACTGATCACGTGCCTGATCATACACTGATACGTGACTCATCATGCACTGATTGCGTGGCTGATCTTGCACTGATCTAAGGCTGATCATGCACTGATCCAAAGGCTGATCATGCACTTATCACGTGGCTGATCGTGCGGTCATCACCTGCTGATCATGAACTGATCACGTGGCTGATCATGCTGATTGTGGCTGATCATGCGCTGATAACGTGACTGTATCATACACTGATCATGACACTGATCATGCAATGATCACGTGGCTGATCATGCACTGATCGCGTGGCTGACCGAGCACTGATCACAAAAGCTATCATGCACTGATACCGTGGCTGTCATGCACTGATCCGTGGCTAATCTTGCACTCTTCACGTGACTGATCATTCACCTGAGTCACGTGGCTATCGTACACTGATCGTGGCTGATCATACACTGATCATGTGACTGATCATGCACTGATCTAGTGCCTGATCATGCAGTGATCGCGTGCCTGATCATGCACTTATCGCGTGGCTCATCATGCACTGATCCCAAAGCTGATCATGCACTGATTACGTGACTGATCATGCACTGGTCCGTGGCTGATCATGCACTGTTCATGTGGCTGATCATGCGCTGATTACCTGGCTGATCATGCTGATGCGTGACTGATAATGAACTAATCACGAAGCTGATCATACACTGATCAGGTGACTGTGCATGCACTGATCAAGGCTGCACTGATCACGTGCTGATCGATCATGCACTGATCACATGCCTGATCATACACTGATCACGAGACTGTCATGCGCTGATCGCGTGACTGCCGCGTGCACTGATCCAAGGCTGATCATGTACGGTCACGTGGCTGATCATACGCTGTCACGTGACTGATCATACACTGATCGACTGTGCATGCACTGTCCCGTGGCTGATCTTTCACTGATCACCTGGCTGATCATGCACTGATAACGTGCCTATCATACACTGATGGCGTGGCTGATCCTGCACTCTTCCATTGCCTGATAATGAACCGATCCGTGGCTGACCAGGCACTGATCGATGATCATACACTGATCGCGTGACTGTGCGTGCACTGATCACGTGGATGATCTTGCACTCTTCACGTGGCTGAACATGCACTGATCACGTGGTTGAATATGCACTGATCACATGACTGGTCATACACTGATCACGGACTGCATGCTGATTACGTGGCTGATCATGTACTGATTACGTGGCTATCATGCACTGATCGCATTGCTATCATGCAGTTATCCATGGCTCATCATGCACTGTCCACGTGGCTCATCATGCACAGTCGCGTGACTATCATGCAGGGGTCACGTGGCTGATCATGCACTGATGCGTGACTGATCATGCACTGATCATGCACTGATCATACCTGATCACGTGCCTGATCATGCACTTATCCGTGACTGATCATGCACTGATCACGTGATCATGCACTGATCACGTGGCTGATCATGCACTGATCACGTGGCTGATCATGCACTGATCACGTGGCTGATCATGCACTGATGATCACGTGGCTGATCATGCACTGATCACGTGGCTGATCATGCACTGACACCTGGCTGATCATGCACTGATCACGTGACTGATCATGCACTGATCACGTGGCTGATCATGCACTGATCACGTGGCTGATCATGCACTGATCACGTGACTGATCATGCACTGATCACGTGGCTGATCATGCACTGATCACGTGGCTGATCATGCACTGATCACGTGGCTGATCATGCACTGATCACGTGGCTGATCATGCACTGATCACGTGGCTGATCATGCACTGATCACGTGGCTGATCATGCACTGATCACGTGGCTGATCATGCACTGATCACGTGGCTGATCATGCACTGATCACGTGGCTGATCATGCACTGATCGTGGCTGATCATGCACTGATCACGTGGCTGATCATGCACTGCACCCGTCCGCGTGGCTGATCATGCACTGATCCGGCCAACTATCATACCTGAACGCGTGACTCTCATGCAGTGATACCTTGGCTGATCATGCCACTGATCATGTGGCTAATCATGCAGGGAGTCCGTGACTATTCAGCCACACCCCTGATCCGTGCCTGATCAGCCACTTATCCGTGACTGATCATGCACTCTTCACGCCCCTGATCATGCGCGATCGCGTGGCCTGATCATGCACTGATCATTGCTATCATACACTGGTCCCGTGGCTCATAATTTTTGATCCATTGGCTGAACATGCTGCAATGATCGCGTGGCTGATCATGCCTGTTCGCGTGGTTTGATCATGCACTGATCCGTGATGACTGATCATAAACTGATCGCGTGGCTGTGAATGCACTGATCACGTGGCTGATCATGCACTGATCAGGTACCTGTGCATGCACTGATCACGTGGCTGAAAATGCAATGATCACGTGGCTGATCATACACTGATCACATGCCTGATCGCCGCTGATCACCAGACTGTGCATGCACTGATCGCGTGGCTGCATGCAATGAACAACGTGGCTGATTATCACATTGTTCACGTGGCTGATCATGCTGTTCCGTGGCTGATCATGCGTAGATGGTAAGCTGATCGTGACTGGCCGCCTGACTGATCATGCCTAGTTAATCATGTTAACAGTCACCTGGCTATCATGACTGATCACGTGGCTGATCTTACACTGATCATCACAGATCTCTGGCTATCATGCACTGATCGCGATTGTGATAATGCAATAATCACGTGGGATGATCATGCATTTATTTCTTGGCTGATCATGCACTAATCCGTGCCTGATTATGAAGTGATCCGTGACTTATCGTGCGGTGACGTGTCTCAATGTGTGATCTAATCAATCAGAACTGATCACGTGGCTATAAAGCACTGATCATGTAACTGAAGGCATGCGCTGATACCGTGGATGATCATGCACTGATCACGTGACTAATCACACACTGGCCACATTGACTATCATTCTGATCACGTGGCTGATCATCTGTGGCAATCCGCGAGGCTGATCATGCTGATCGTGGCTGATCATGTACTGATCACAGCTTCGATCATACACTGATCCGCGTGACTGAAAATGCAATGATCGTGGCTGAAAAATGCAATGATCACCTGGGAATATACACTGATCATGTGGCTGATCATGCATTGATCACGTGCCTGATTATACACCTGATCAGGAGACTGCATGCACCTGATTACGCTGGCTGATCATGCACTGATCGCCAAACTGATCATACACTGATCACGTGACTGTGCATGCTGATTACCTGGCTGATCATGCACTGATCGCTGAAGCCTGATCGCCACTGATCGCTGAGACTGCGCGTGCACTGATCCGCGTGGCTATCATGCACTGATCACATGGCTATCATGCAGTGATCCCATGGCTCATCATGCTGATCACATGACTGATCATGCGAGTGCGTGGCTATCATTCACTGATAAGCGTGGCTGATCATGCACTGATCACGTGGCTGATCATGCACTGATCACGTGCCTGATCATGCACTGATCACGTGGCTGATCATGCACTGATCACGTGGCTGATCATGCACTGATCGCGTGACTGATCATGCACTGATCACGTGGCTGATCATGCACTGATCACGTGGCTGATCATGCACTGATCACGTGGCCTGATCATGCACTGATCACGTGGCTGATCATGCACTGATCATCGCGTGGCTGATCATGCACTGATCACGTGGCTGATCATGCACTGATCACGTGTGGCTGATCATGCACTGATCACGTGGCTGATCATGCACTGATCACGTGGCTGATCATGCACTGATCACGTGGCTGATCATGCACTGATCGTGGCTGATCATGCTGATCATGCACTGATCACGTGGCTGATCATGCACTGATCACGTGGCTGATCATGCACTGATCACGTGACTGATCATGCACTGATCACGCTGATCATCATGCACTGATCACGTGGCTGATCATGCACTGATCACGTGGCTGATCATGCACTGATCACGTGGCTGATCATGCACTGATCACGTGGCTGATCATGCACTGATCACGTGGCTGATCATGCACTGATCACGTGGCTGATCATGCACTGATCACGTGGCTGATCATGCACTGATCACGTGACTGATCATGCACTGATCACGTGGCTGATCATGCACTGATCACGTGGCTGATCATGCACTGATCACGTGGCTGATCATGCACTGATCACGTGGCTGATCATGCACTGATCACGTGGCTGATCATGCACTGATCACGTGGCTGATCATGCACTGATCACGTGGCTGATCATGCACTGATCACGTGGCTGATCATGCACTGATCACGTGACTGATCATGCACTGATCATCACGTGGCTGATCATGCACTGATCTGACGTGGCTGATCATGCACTGATCACGTGGCTGATCATGCACTGATCACGTGGCTGATCATGCACTGATCACGTGGCTGATCATGCACTGATCACGTGGCTGATCATGCACTGATCACGTGGCTGATCATGCACTGATCACGTGGCTGATCATGCACTGATCACGTGGCTGATCATGCACTGATCACGTGGCTGATCATGCACTGATCACGTGGCTGATCATGCACTGATCACGTGGCTGATCATGCACTGATCACGTGGCTGATCATGCACTGATCGCGTGGCTGATCATGCACTGATCACGTGGCTGATCATGCACTGATCACGTGGCTGATCATGCACTGATCACGTGGCTGATCATCACACTGATCACGTGGCTGATCATGCACTGATCACGTGGCTGATCATGCACTGATCACGTGGCTGATCATGCACTGATCACGTGGCTGATCATGCACTGATCACGTGGCTGATGATCATGACTGATGTCTGATGATCACTGATCACTGATGATCGTGGCTGATCATGCACTGATCACGTGGCTGATCATGCACTGATCACGTGGCTGATCATGCACTGATCACGTGGCTGATCATGCACTGATCACGTGGCTGATCATGCACTGATCACGTGCTGATCATGCACTGATCACGTGGCTGATCATGCACTGATCACGTGGCTGATCATGCACTGATCACGTGGCTGATCATGCACTGATCACGTGGCTGATCATGCACTGATCACGTGACTGATCATGCACTGATCACGTGGCTGATCATGCACTGATCACGTGGCTGATCATGCACTGATCACGTGGCTGATCATGCACTGATCACGTGACTGATCATGCACTGATCACGTGGCTGATCATGCACTGATCACGTGGCTGATCATGCACTGATCACGTGACTGATCATGCACTGATCACGTGGCTGATCATGCACTGATCACGTGGCTGATCATGCACTGATCACGTGGCTGATCATGCACTGATCACGTGGCTGATCATGCACTGATCACGTGCTGATCACTGATCACGTGGCTGATCATGCACTGATCACGTGGCTGATCATGCACTGATCACGTGACTGATCATGCACTGATCGCGTGGATGAACAATACAATGATCCGCGTGGCTCATCATGCACTGATCACGAGCTGAATATACACTGAACACGTGACTGGCCATGCACAGTCACAAGAGCTGATCATGCACTTATCCGCGTGATGACTGATCATGCGGTCATCTGCCTGATAATGAACTGATCACGTGGCTGACCATGCACTGATCATGAAGCTGAATATACTGATCGCGTGACTTTGTGCATGCACTGATCAAGTATTACGAGCATGCAATGATCACGTGGCTGATCATGTACTGATTACGTAGTGATCCTGCCTGATCCACATAGCTATCATGCGCCAGTCACGTGCTCGTATGCTTTGATCCCATGGCTCATCATATATGATCACGTGACTGATCATGCGGGGAGTCGCGTGGCTATCATGCACTGATCACGTGGCTGATCATACACTGATCATGTGACTGATCATGCACTGATCACCTGCCTGATCATGAACTGATCACTTGGCTGATCATGCACTGATCACCTGGCTGATCATGCACTGATCACGTGGCTGATCATGCACTGATTCACTGTGGCTGACAGGCTGATCACTGATCACGTAGCTGATCATGCACTGATCACGTGACTGATCATGTACTGATCACGTGATTGATCATGCGCTAATGACAAAGCTGATCATACACTGATCGCGCGACTGTGCATGCACTGATCACGTGACTGATCATGCACTGATCACCTGGCTGATCATGCACTGATCATGTTATTGAACATACACTGATCACGCGGTTTGATCAGCCCACTGATCACGTGGCTGCATCGCGCATTGATCACAAGGCGTCATGCACTGGATCACGTGGCTGATCGCCACTGATCACGCGGGCTGATCATACACTGATCGCGTGACTGTGCATGCACTGATTACGTGCCTATCATGCACTGATCACGTGGATGATCATACACTGATAACGAGGCTGATCATTCACTGATCATGTGACTGTTCATGCACTGATCGCGTGGCTGAATATGCACTGATCACGAAGCTGATCATGCACTGATCACGGAGGAATCATGCCATAATCATGTGACTGTGCATGCCCTGATCACTTGGTTTATCTTGCACTCTTCATGTGGCTGATCATGGACTCTTCACGTGATTGATCATTCACGGATCACGTGGCTGATCATGAACTGATCACGTAACTGTGCATGCACTGATCACGTGGCTGCTCATGCACTGATCATGTGACTTAGCTTGCTCCGATCACGTATCTATCATGCATTGATCACTTGGCTATCATGCACTGATCACGTGGCTGATCATACACCGGTCACGTGGCTCTCATGCACTGATCACGCGGGCTGATCGCGCACTGATCACGAGCTATCATGCACTGATCACGTGGTTATCGCGCAATTGTCACGTGCCTGATCATGCACTGATCAGGTGACTGAACATGCACTGATCCACGTGCCCGATCATGCACCGATCCGTGCCTGATCATGCACTGATCACGTGCCTGATCGGCGGCCCCGATCACCTGCCTGATCATGCACTGATCACGTGGCTGATCATGCGCAATCACGTGGCTGAAATGCAATGATCATGTGGCTGCGCATGCACTGATCACATGGCTGACTGGCGCACTGATCACCAGACTGCACATGCACTGATCACGTGGCTGAGCATGCAATGATCACAAGGCTGATCATGTACTGATCATCTGGCTGATCATGCACTGATCACGAAGCAGATCATACACTGATCACGTGACTGTGCATGCACTGATCACCAGCTGATCTTGTACTCTTCCTTGGCTGATCATGCACTGATCACGTGGCTGAAAAATGCAATGATGACGTGGCTGATGGTGCACTGAACAGGTGTCTGACCGCGTACTGATCACGTGGTTGATCATACACTGATCACGTGGCTGATCATGCACCGATCACGTGGCTGATTATGCACTGATCATGACAATGCACGTGCACTGATTACGTGGCTGATCATGCACTGAACCGATGACCTGATACGGCTGTTCATGCAGTGTTTTGTGGCTCATCATGCGTACTGATCACGTGACTAATCATGCAGGGAGTCACGTGACTATTATGCACTGGGATTTCGTGAGCTGATCGCGCACTGATCATGTGTTGATCATGCACTGATTACATGCTGATCATGCACTGATCACGTGTAATCATGCAGTGATCACGTGGCTGATCAAGCATTGGTCACGTGACTGATTATGCTCTGATTGCCTAGCTGTCATGCACTGATCACGAGATTGTGCATGCACTGATCACGTGGCTGATCATGCACTGGTCATGTGCATGTGCATGCGACCGATCCCATGGTTGATCATACACCAACCACATGGCACGATCATGCACTGATCATGTGGCTGATCGGCGCACTGGATCATGTGACTGATCATGCACTTATCACATAGTGATCATGCACTGATCACGTGCCTGATCATGCACTGACCACGTGGCACGATCGCCACTAATAACGCGTGACTTATCATGCACTGACTACGTGGCTGATCGCGCACTGATCACGTTTCTGTTCATGCACTGATCACGTGGCTGATGATACACCGATCACGCACTGATCGGGCGCACTAATCACGTGACTGCACAGTAACTGATCACGTAATTGATCATGCACTGATCACATGCCTGATGATTCACTGATCACGAGACCCATCATGCACCGCTCACGCGTGGCTGATCATGCACTGATCACATGCCTGATCGCCGCATTGATCACGTGAGTGTGCATGCACTGAACACGTGGCTGATCATACAATGATCTGCGTGGCTGATTATGCCATTGACTACGTGGCACGACCATACAGTGATCGCGTTGCTGATCATGCACTGATCACGTGGCTGATCATGCACTGATCACGTGGCTGATCATACACTGGATCATGGGCTGGCTGTCATGACCTGATCACGTGGCTTTTGGATCATGCACAGATCACATGGCTATCATGCACTGATCACTTGATTGGGCATGCACCTAATCACATGGATGATCATGCATTTCTTCACGCGGCTGATCATGCACTGATCACATAACATCATCATGAAACTGATCCGCGTGACTTATCACGGCAGTGATCACGTGTCTGATCATGGTGATCACATGCCTAATCATACACTGATCACGTGGACTATAAAGCCAATGTCAGGCAATGATCACGGGCATGCACTGATCACGTGGATGATTATGCATTGATCCGTGCACTGATCTTGCACTGATCACATTGACTGTGCATGCATTGATCACGTGGCTGATCATGCATTGAACACGTGGCTGATCATACACTGATCATGACTGAAAATGCAATGATCACGTGGCTGAAAATGCAATGATCACCTGGGATGATCATTCACTGATTACGTGGCTGATCATGCACAGACCGCGTAGCGATTATGCACTGATCACGAGACTGCATGCACTGATCCCGTGGCTGATCGTACTGATCACGAAGCTGATCATACACTGATCACGAGCCTGCGCGCACTGATCACGCGCGCTATCATGCTGATCACGAGGCCGATCGGTCCCGGTGATCCCGACTCATCATGCACTGATCACGTGGCTATCATTCACCGATCACGTGGCTATCATTCACTGAACACGTGGCTGATCGATCACACTGATCATAATGACTGCGTGACTGTGCATGCACTGATCACATGCCTGATCAGCGAACCGATCACCCGCTGATCATGCACTGACTCCGTGGCTGATGCATGCAATGATTGCGTGCCTGATCATGCACTGATCACGTGGCTGATCATGCACTGACTCCGTTGCTAATCATACACTGGATCACGTGACTGGCATGAACTGGTACCGCGATAACATACAGTGATCACGTGGCAGATCATGCCCCGATCACGTGGCTGATCATGCACTGACCTGGTGGCTGATGGGCGCATTGTCACGTGACTGTGCATGCACTGATCACGTGTTTGATGATACCACTGATCACGTAGCGTCATGCATTGATCGCGAAGCTGACCTACACTGATCACGGATGATCATGCATTGATCGCGGCTGATCATCACTGACTATCGTGGCTGATCATACGCACTGAACACATGGCTGATCATGCACTAATCATGTGACTGTACATGCGTCATCACGGGCTGGGTAATGAACTGATCGTGCTGATCATTCACTGATTACATGGCTGATCATGCACTGATCACGTGACTGATCATGCACTGATCACATGGCTAACATGCACTGATCCCGTGGCTCATCATGCACTGATCACGCGACTGAATATACACTGATCATGTGCCTGGCCATGCGCACTGATTCACAAGGCTGATCATACACTTCTAACGTGACTGATCGTTCGGTAAATCACTGCCTGATCATACACTGGTCACGTACTGACCATGCTGATCACGGGCTGAATATACACTGAACACGGACTGATCGCACTGATCAAGTGGCTGATCATGCAATGATCGCGTGGCTGATCATGCACTGATCACTTGGCTGATCATGCACCGATCACATGGCTATCATGCACTGATCACGTGGCTGATCATGCTTTGATCCAGGTGGCTCATCTATACTGACGACGTGACTGATCATGCACTGACTATATTGCTATCATGTACCGATCACATGACTGCGCATGAACTGATGACGGATAACATACACTGATCATTCGACAGACATGCCCTGATCACGTGACCGATCATGCACCGACCCATATCATGCATTGATTACGTTATTGAACATATTAATTGATCACGCGGTTTGATCATTCATCGATCACGCGGCTATCATGCATTGATAGCTTTGCTATCATGCACTGAACACGTG
>NW_027219980.1:0-45458 GCF_027580195.1 Bos mutus
CACCTGGTCAGCATCCGTAGGGTAGGACCAGGTAGGGCCTGGGGGATAGAACATTTCCGGAACAGGTGACTCACCCTGACCTTTCCCTCTGCCCGCCCCCAGGATATAACCTTCTCCTGCCTGGGAAGTCTCAGGCACTCAGGTTTTCAATGTGCCCCTGAGGTAAGGTGACAGACATTTTTACAATAAGGAACAAAGTTGTGTCTTTCTTGCCTTCCGTTTTTCTCCTTTCATTCATGGGCTGACATGTTGCTGTGGAGAGAGAGTTCTCCTGGGGATTAGCTGAACCTGATTGCGGGTGGTGACTTCAGGGCAATCATGGTTTCAGGTCACTCTGAAGCTCTCTGAGTTGCAACATTAAAAGCAGGCAGGGAGGCTACTGGCTTACTTTCTCCTGCATTCTTGAAAGAAAACAAAGTAAGAGCACCATGGGTTTTAAATGTGTAGAGCTGACTCCTACCACTTGGTGAGGCTAAAATGGGGCAATGCACATATCCTAAGGTTTTAGCTACAAAAGCAAAGTAATGAAGGTATGGGAGTTCCCTGGTGGCCTGGTGATTATGATTCTTGGCTTTCACTGCAGTAGTCTGGATTTAATCTCTGGTCAAGGAACTGGGACCCCACAAGCCAAGCAGCATGGCCAAATGAATAACGTGGTTCATTCAGAGAAAATGTGTTGTGATTTAACATGTTTACATGGGATTACTTGCTCATTTTTGCACCCTTAAGAGCTTTATTTCATTAAGTAATTGAACTCCACTGGATGGGGGTGGGGGAGCATCTGAGTTCATTTCATGCCAATAAACAAGATGACAGGTAGCTCTATGCCCAGCAACTTGTGCCTACAGCTCTGTTGCATAGTTATCTATTGCTGGTACAGCTTTGAACTTGACAGCATGTTTTGTTGTGGTCACAACATGTGGCTTCATAGGACATTAGTTCCCCAACCAGGGATTGAACACAGGATCCTGGCAGTGAGAGGGCTGAGTCCTAACCAAACCACTGGACTGCCAGGCACCTCCTGTTTTTAGGTGTTTTGGTTTGTTTTGTGTTTTTTAAGTTTTGCCATATTTATAGGAGAACTCTTCCATGTGTAAGTATGATGTGAATGATATTATAACTCGAACTGTTTGTGTTGTACATATTATCTCAAAATTGAATAGTTTGAAAGAACTTACACTTGATATCTATTGGTCTAGAATCCAGTTGGGTGGTTTAGCCTCAGGGTCCCTCCTGAGGTGGTAGTCAAGCTTTTATCTGGTTTGGCAACCTCTGAAGACTTGGCTTATTGAATCTAAGTTCTCTCACTTGGCTGTACTCATGAGGCCTCAGTTTCTCCTTCTCTGGGCCTCTCCAAGGGGCTGCTGGTGTGGAGGCTGCTGTCTTTTCCCAGAATGAGTGATTCAGGAAAGAACTTGCACCCACGATAAAGTGCAGAGTCTTTTTTCAGACGTTACACATCTTCACTTCTGTATTTGCTTAGTCTCACAGGTCAACCCTGTGATAGTTTGAGAGAGAACTACATAGGGGTGGGAATATCAGGAGATGTGATTCACACAGTCATCTTGAAGGCTGGCGACCATACCCATTAATCCACCATGCCAGCCTTTCTTCATATGATCTCAGTTCTGTTACTGTGAGCGAATTATTTGGCTTGTGTACACTTCTTGTGTGCTGCTGCTTCTGCTGCTAAGTCACTTCCGTCATGTCTGACTCTGTGCAATCCCATAAACAGCAGCCCACCAGGGTCCCCCATCCCTGGGATTCTCTAGGCAAGAACACTGGAGTGGATTGGCATTTCCTTCTCCAATTCGTGAGAGTGAAAAGTGA
Organism: Bos mutus; assembly: GCF_027580195.1. Taxonomy (NCBI): domain Eukaryota; kingdom Metazoa; phylum Chordata; class Mammalia; order Artiodactyla; family Bovidae; genus Bos; species Bos mutus. The sequence continues at coordinate 1,831 of NW_027219980.1, forward strand.
AAGTGAAGTCTCTTAGTCCTATCTGACTCTTCGAAAACACAAGGACTGCGGCCTACCAGGCTCCTCCGTCCATGGGATTTTCCAGGCAAGAGTACTGGTGTGGGTTGCCATTTTCTACTCAATTCTTGTTTATTCATTGATATTCTAGCAAGTCTCTTCTTTGTCCTGGATTAAGTTTTCTGTTTCTCTGGATGGTTCCCAGCAGCAAACAGACTGACTATAATGTCACCTCTCGTTAAAAATCTGTCTTTTGTGACACATCCTGCTTCTGCTTTTTTTATTTCATGTTTTCTTATTATGGACTTCTGCAGAGTTGTTTGTAGAATTTTTTATCTCCATTTCTCTCATTTTCCTTTAAATCTATTCTTGTCAAGGTCACCAGTGAATTCCAAATGTTTAATTCAGTGGTCAATTTTTTATTTTTAAAAATTATATTATTATTATTATTTTAAATTTACAATATTGTATTGGTTTTGCCGTATCAACATGAACCTGTCATGGGTTACACGTGTTCCCCATCCTGAACCCCCCTCCCACTTCCTACCCCATACAATCCCTCTGGGTAATCCCAGTGCAGCAGCCCCAAGCCTCCTGTATCCTGCATTCAACCTGGACTGGCGATTCATTTCGAATATGATATTATACATATTTTAATGCCATTCTCCCAAATCATTCTCCCCTCCCTCTCCCACAGAGTCCAAAAGACTGCTCTATACATCTGTGTCTCTCTTGCTGTCTTGCGTACAGTGTTGTCATTACCATCTTTCTAAATTCCATATATATGTGTTACTATACTGTATTGTTGTTTTTATTTCTGGCTTACTTCACTCTGTATAATAGGCTTCAGTTTCATCTACCTCATTAGAACTGATTCAAATGTATTATTTTAAATGGCTGAGTAATAATCCATTGTTTGTATGTACCACAGCTTTCTGATCCATTCATCTGCTGATGGTCATCTAGGTTGCTTCCATGTCCTGGAGATTAGAAACAGTGCTGCGATGAACATTGGGGTATATATGTCTTTTTCAGTTCTGGTTTCCTCGGTGTGTATGCCCAGCAGTGGGATCGCTGGGTCATATGGCAATTCTATTTCAAGGTTTTTTTTTTTTTTTTTAAGGAATCTCCACACTGTTCTCCATAGTGGCTGTACTAATTTGCATTCCCACCAATAGTGTAAGAGGGTTCCCTTTCTCCACACCCTCTCCAGCATGTATCACTTGTAGACTTTTGGATTGCAGCCATTCTGACTGGCGTGACATGGTACCTCATTGTGGTTTTGATTTGCATTTCTCTGATAATGAGTCATGTTGAGCATCTTTTCATCTGTTTGTTAGCCATCTGTATGTCTTCTTTGGAGAAATGTCTATTTAGTTTTTGGCCCATTTTTTGATTGGGTCATTTATTTTTCTGGAATTGCACTGCAGGAGTTGCTTGTGTATTTTTGAGATTAGCTGTTTTTCAGTTGCTTCATTTGCTATTATTTTCTCCCATTCTGAAGGCTGTCTTTTCACCTTGGTAATAGTTCCTTTGTGGTGCAGAAGCTTTTAATTTTAATTATATCCCATTTGTTTATATTTGCTTTTATTTCCAATATTCTGGGAGGTGGATCATAGAGGATGTTGCTGTGATGTATGTCGGAGAGTGTTTCGCCTTTGTTCTCCTCTAAGAGTTTTATAGTTTCTGGTCTTATATTTAGATCTTTAATCCATTTTGAGTTTATTTTTGTGTATGGTGTTAAAAAGTGTTCTGCTACTGCTGCTAAGTCACTTCAGTCGTGTCCTACTCTGTGCGACCCCATAGACAGCAGCCCACCAAGCTCCACAGTCCCTGGGATTCTCCAGACAAGAACACTGGAGTCGGTTGACATATTCTTTTCCAATGCATGAAAGTCAAGTCAGTGAGTCATGCCTGACCCTTAGCGACCCCATGGACTTCAGCCTTCCAGGCTCCTCTGTCCATGGGATTTTCCAGGCAAGAGTACTGGAGTCGGGTGCCATTGCCTTCTCCAAAAAGTGTTATGGTTTCATTCTTTTACAAGTGGTTGACAAGGTTTCCAGCACCACTTTTTTAAAGAGATTGTCTTTTCTCCATTGTATATTCTTGCCTCCTTTGTCAAAGATAAGGTGTCCACAGGTGTGTGGGTTTATCTCTGGGCTTTCTGTTTTTTCCCATTGATCTATATTTCTGTCTCTGTGCCAGTACCATACTGTCTCAATGACTGTGGCTTTGTAATAGAGCCTGAGGTTGTTATTTTATTTAATTTATTGGCAACCTTTATTAGAGCAGTTCATTTCCTCCTCCCTGAAAAAAAAAAATTCATTTGGATTACTGAATGCTTCTCTTTCTTGCTTCTCTTCTACCTACAGTTCTCCCAGATACAATGTGTGACCTTTGTGTCTGGCTTTGTTCAGATGTCATGTTTTCTTTTCAAATATTTATTTATTTAGCTATGTGGCATGTGGGATCTTAGTTCCCAGCCCAGGGATGGAAACTTTGCAGAGTCTTAAACACTGGATCTCCAGGGAAGTCCCCTAGTTTGTGTGTTTTCAAGATTCATCCATTTCATGGCTGTACAGCAGTGTATTTTTTTATGGCTGAATATGGTATATCAATATGGTATGTGGCTTACCTGTAGTCCATTGTGAGCATATACCACCATTTATTTATCCATTTATCAACTAATGGATAATATTTGGATGGTGTATTCTTTGTGGCTATTGTGAGTAATGTTGCTGTGAACACTGTTTTTGCATGAACTTAACATTTTCAGTTTTTATGGATATATACAAAATATATACAACCACTTGGAAAAGTGCTTGTACCATTTTACAGCAGTTACATCAACAATATATGAAGATTCCTTTTCTCCACATCCTCTGCAGCACTTGTTACTATTCCTCTTTTTGATTACAGCCAACCTAATGGGTAGGAGAAGGCAATGGCACCCCACTCCAGTACTCTTGCCTGGAAAATCCCATGGATGGAGTACTGTAGTACTGGTGGGCTACAGTCCATGGGGTCGCTAAGAGTCGGACACGGCTGAGTGACTTCACTTTCACTTTTCACTTTCATGCATTGGAGAAGAAAATGGCAACCCACTCCAGTGTTCTTACCTGGAGAATCCCAGGAACGGGGGAGCCTGGTGGGCTGCTGTCTATGGGATCACACAGAGTCAGACACGACTGAAGCAACTTAGCAGCAGCAGCAGCAGCAACCTAATAGGTGTGAAGTAGTATCTCACTGAGACTGATTTACACTTTGTTATGGGCTCCTTGGTGGCTCAGAAGGTAAGGTGTCTGCCTGCAATGCAGGAGACCTGGGTTCGATTCCTGGGTTGGGAAGATCCTCTGGAGAAGGAAATGACCATCCACTCCAGCATTCTTGCCTGGAAAATCCCATGGATGGAGGAGCTTTATAGGCTACAGTCCATGGGGTCGCAAAGAGTCGGACACGACTGAGTGATTTCACTTTCTTTCACTTTCAATCATGTTAAGCAGTATTTTTTTGTGATTCTTGGCCATTTGTATATAAAATTTGGTGAAAAGTCTATTCAAATTCTTTTCCCGGTTGTTAGAGTTTTTTTTAATTGTAAAAAAAAAAAAATCTAACTTAAATTTTAACATTTTACATGTGAAGTATTTCACACAATTTCATCAGCCTTTTTGGAGAAAGAAATGGCAACCCACTCCAGTATTCTTACCTGGAGAATCCCATGGACAAAGGAGCCTCGTGACCTACAGTCCATGGGGACACAAAGAGTCGTACACAACTGAGCAACTCACACACATACACACATACAGTCACAGTTTTGTTTTGTTGTTGTTGTCATTGTTTTATCTGTGCTATGCAGCTCGAATGACAGTTTCCTGGCTGAGAATCATACCCAGGCCCCTGATAGGCAAGTTTGGCGTCCTAACCTCTGAACTACCATGGAATTGCTTATCACATTGCTATGAAATAGATCTCTACACCTTTTCATCTTGCAAAATTGAAAATCTGTACCCATCACCTGTCCCATTAAACAACAACAACTCCTCTTTTCTTCCCTGTTTCCCTAGACCCTGGACTCCATCATTCTACTTTGTTCCTTTCTATTGCTTGACTATATTAGATATTTCATATAAGTGGAAACATACAGTATTTGTCTTTTTTATGACTGGCTTATTTCCTTTGGCTTGGTGTCTTCAGTGATCATGAATGTGGTAGCTTGGGGCAGAATTTCCTTTATATGGCTTAATAATGTTCCATTATATGTATATATCACATTTGATGGATGTTTAGATGCTTCCACCTCTTAGTTGTTGTGATTAGTGCTGCTTTGAGTATGGATGTGGAAATATCTCAAGACCCCATGTTAACTTCTTTTGAATTTATGTTCAGAAGTGGAATTGATGAATGATGTGGGTAATTCTATTTTTAATTTTTTGAGGAGGCTTTATACTGTTTTCTGTAGCACTTACACCGTTTTAAAATCTACCCATAACACACAAGGATCCAGTTTCTGTACATACTTGCCAAGAGTTGTCCTTTCCTTTCCTTCCTTTTACCTTTCCTTTCTTCATATGTAAACACACACATGCACGAACAAGATTTTTCATATCCTTTCCCATTACTATTTATCACAAATTATGAATATAGTTCCTTGTGCTACACAGTAGGATCTTTTTTTATCTATTCTATATATTAACATTAAAGTTTGCATCTGCTAGTCACCAGCTCCCAATCTATGCCTCCCCCACCCTTCCTCTCTTGGTAATCTCATAGTCTGCTCTCTATGTCTGTGAGTCTGTTTCTGTTTCACAGATAAGTTCATTTGTGTCATAGTTTACAGTCCACATGTAAGTGATACCATATGATATTTGTCTTTCTCTTTCTGACATCCTAATTATTCTTTTTAATGCTAATGTAGAGTCAAGTGTTTACTTGACTTCATTTTCAGAACATTTGTTGCTACTGTATAGAAATGTGATGGATTTTTAAAATATTTATCTTGTATTCTTCAAGCTTTTTATTAATTCTAATACCTGTGGTTTCTTTGGGATTTTCTATGTATAAAAATACAGTATCTCCAATATGCTTTGACTTTTTCCTTTCCATTCTGAAGGCTGGTTTTGTTTGTTTGTTTGTTTTTTGTTTTGTTTTGTTTTGTTTTTAAGCAACAACAAGATTTCCTTTTTCTTACCTGATTGCTCTGGTTATAGAACTGCCAGTATAATATTGAACCAAAGTGTGGAATAGACTTCCTTGTGTTGTTCCCAATCTTATAGGGAAAGCTTTCAGTGTTTCATTATTAAGAATGATGTTAGCTGTGGGTCTTTTACAGGTACCCTTTGAGAAAGTTCTCTTCTGTTCTTAATTATTACGTTTTTTACTTTAACCCCTATTATGAAAAGGTGCTAGATTCAGGGAAATGCTTTTTCTGCAGGCAGATGTGTTTTTTTGTCCTTTATTGTATTAAAATGGCATAATGTTGATTGACTTTCATATAATGAACCAACTTTGCATACCTCCATAAATCCCACGTGATCATGGTATAAAAGCTTTTTTTATATGTTGTTAGGTTTTGTTTGCCAGTATTTTGTTGAGGACTCTTGCATTTGTTTTTATACGGGATATCCGTTTGTGTGTGTGTGTGTGTGATGTCTGTCTGATATTGGTATTAGAGAAATACTGGCATGACTTTGCCTGCTATGTGGGGAAGAGACATGTGGAATGAAGGATGAAGCATTGTGGGATTTAAGTTTAGTCAGGATTAGAGGGAGAAATTTAGGATATATCAGTGTGGATTTGGGGGTGAGATTATCAAGAGAGTTCATTCTCCATTTCCTAGGCCTGTGTTAAGTGCTTGACATTGAATTATGCTGTTTGTTAACTATGTATAGATACTTTATATTTGAATTTGCTACCTATTTTATGTATTAACATTTAGGAAATTAGTCTGTGTGAATCAGATGTAATGTCCATTTAAGATAAGTTTTTTTTTTTTTTTTTTCCAGTTTTACTACAAAACAAGATGTCATTAAATAGCTGACGCTTTTTTAAAAGAGCTTAACCTTAAGTCTAAGAAATAAGCATGTTTGTCTTTAAGGTGTGGAAACACATTTAAAAGTTATAAATTTGCCCAAAAAGATGCAGCTGGTGTGTGACTAACTTAGAATTCCAACTTAATCTTCTTTGACTCCAAAGTCCATGTTTCTAAACAGTGTACAATAGTGCAGCTATAAAAATACTCGTCCTTTACATGTGATTTCTCCTAATGATCAGTGCTGGTGGTCTGTTTTTTTCTTTTTTTTTAATTAGAAGAGATTAAAATCAACATGGAACAAAGCTATGATTCTTAAGTCATGTAGACTTGTAGTCATAAGTTTTTCAGCTGTCATTTAGCCTCTTTAATGCTCAGTATCTTTATCTGTAAGAAAAGGATGTTAATAACTACCCTAGAGTTTTGGAGATAACCAAATAGCACATTTTTCTGTACTTAACTATGTATTATATATATACCTAGGTGGCAGTTTATTTAAACGAAGCACTGGGACTTGTGGTCACACCCTCCAAAAGCAAAAAAGTATTTAAAATATGGAACCACCATGTATGCCATGTGAAGAAGAACAAGAGCCAGACCCACAGAAAAGCGAGGGAGAAACCAAACAAATAGATGATGAAGATGCTGAACTGATCTTGGTTGGAGTGGAACATGTAAATGAAGATGCTGATGTGATCTTTGTTGGGATGACCTCAAATTCAAAACCAGTCGTTTCAAACATACTGAACAGAGTTACCCCAGGTTCTTGTTCAAGGCGAAATAGGTATGGTCACTTCAGGAAAGACAATGCTCAAAATTATAGCCTGTTAGTCATGTGACTCCTACATCAGAAGCAAAGACTGTCTTGCCAGTTTCTGTCTCTGAATCAAGATCAACAGATATTTTTATTATTATTGAGCCTTTGTCCAAAGCGAATTATAAAAATATTTCTCCACAAATAGCACCTAATAGCTTTTCAGAATTATGTTCTCCTTTGATTACCTTCACAAGTTCATTGCAGCATCCAGTAGAAACAGCAGTTTCTGCAGGAGCTATGAATAAAAGTCCTCATGTATCAAAGTGACTTTCCACTTCTGAAACAAATAGCACAAGTCCCAAAAGGCCTACACTCAGTGATGGAATTATAGGAGAACATTCTTTAGCTTTGTCCCTTTCAGGTATTTTTCATACAGTGACTACTCAGCAAAGCACACCAGACAGTGTTCATACCTCATTAAGCCACGTTCAGAGTGGAGAACCTTGTCCAACAGCTTTTCCAAAGGACAATGTTCATTGCAAGCCTGTAAGTCCTTTAGGGGGAAATGGATTGACAAAAACTGACTTTCCAAGTGCATCAAGTCAAAATAAGATTGCTGATCCCACAGAAGGCAATCTGATTGTGTTACTTCATGACTTCTACTATGGACAGCATATAGGAGATGGGGAGCAAGAACCTAAAACTCACACAGCCTTTAAATGCCGCAGCTGCTTGAAAGTTCTAAAAAATGTTGAGTTTATGAATCACATGAAGCACCATTTGGAACTTGAGAGGCTGAGAGGTGACAGCTGGAAATACCACACCACCTGCCAGCACTGCTACCACCTGTTTCCTATTCCCTTCCAGTTGCAATGTCACATTGAAAGTGTCCACACTTCCTAGGAGCCCTGCACAGTCTGTAAAATCTGTGAATTGTCCTTTGAGGCAGATCAGGTTCTCTTACAGCACATGAAAGACAATCACAAGCCTGGTGAAATGCCCTATGTATGCCAGGTTTGCAGTTACAGATCATCATTCTTTGCAGATGTGGATGCACATTTCCGAGCATACCATAGTAACACTAAGAATTTACTTTGCCCCTTTTGTCTCCAAATTTTTAAAACTGCAACACTATACATATGTCATTATAGACAGCACTGGGCAAAGAGTTTTCACCAGTGTTCCAAATGTTGGCTACAGTTTTTAACTTGTAAAGAGAAAAGGGAGCACAACACCCAGTGTCATCAAATGTTTAAGAAGCCTAAGCAGCTAGAAGGATTACCTCCTGAAACAAAAGTTGTTATTCAGGTATCGCTGGAACCCCTTCAACCAGGATTGGTGGAAGTAGCATCCATTACTGTGAATGCATCTGATTCTGAACCATCACCCCCCAAATCTAAAAGTAGGAGGCCCAAAAACCCGGTTAATTCTACTTTAAGTAAGTCTGAAGCATGTATTTCAAAGTTATAAACTCCATTAAAAACAATAAATTCCATAAGACCGATCTATACATCAGTGTCTCTTTTGCTGTCTCGTACACAGGGTTATTGTTACCATCTTTCTAAATTCCATATATATGCGTTAGTATACTGTATTGGTGTTTTTCTTTTTGGCTTACTTCACTCTGTATAATAGGTTCCAGTTTCATCCATCTCATTAGAACTAATTCAAATGTATTATTTTTAATGGCCGAGTAATACTCCATTGTGTATATATACCACAGCTTTCTTATCCATTCATCTGCTGATGGGCATCTAGGTTGCTTCCATGTGAGAAAGGGTGGGGAGATTTGGGAGAATGGCATTGAAACATGTATAATATCATGTATGAAATGAGTCGCCAGTCCAGGTTCGATGCACGATACTGGATGCTTGGGGCTGGTGCACTGGGACGACCCAGGGGGAGGGTATGGGGAGGGAGGAGGGTCCAGGATGGGGAACACAGGTATACCTGTGGCGGATTCATTTAGATATTTGGCAAAACTAATACAATATTGTAAAGTTAAAAATAAAATAAAATTAAAAAAAAACAAACAAAAAAATTCAATTATAGCATTATTCAATAATATAGACAAACCAATGCATAATTTATGTTTTTGTTTTAAATACATGAAGTATAGTTTTGTTTGAATATTGAGATGTTATTTAAAAATATATTACCTGTTTTTCATACAATTGTCTTAACACTAAAAAGTATGTGTTCATGTGTGTGTGTGAGAGAGAGAGAGAACGAAAGAGGTGGAGAAAGGAAAAGTAACAACCTATTTTTGTATTTCATGTTATTTGTAAGTTTGAAAGCTCTACTATAAATATAATCTGTAGAGTGTTTTAGCATTGTAATTTTCAACTGTTTTCATGCCTTGAAGATCTCAGTATTAACTATATAGCCAGATTGAAATGGTTTTGTTATGATATGGTCCCTTGTGCTGCTGAACTCTCCGAAGTGCCTCTATTGTGCTGATTTAAGATAACCTGGCTACCAAAAGCCTGGTGTGGAGAAGTTGATGGAGAAGCTATGATGTGTTTGGACCAGACTCGGGATTTAGTCAGTGGAGAGCTGTGGCTTCTTGTCCCATTGGAGGAAGAGGTATGCATTCACTTTAGGCATGGAGCCAAGGCAGAAGGAACACTGTCTCAGAGTGTCTTTACCTAGCCCAGGGACATCTCAAGGAAGCCAACTGTTAAAATGCCTGTGTTTGGTGAGAGGCCCCTACAAGTATCAAGCAGGCCCTGTGTTATCATTGACTGCAGTTGGAGAAGCAGAGATAGTTAATAGAATGAGGTCTGGTGCCTGTGGACCTCCTGATGAGTGATCAAAAGGGGAATTGGATTCATTCCATCCCCTTTCCCATTTGGCTAGCCTTTAGTCACAGTGAAGTAGCCATATCTGTCTCAGTCACAGTAGTAAAGCAAGTTAAGATTCCCAAGGAAAAAAGCCTTGACATCCAGTTTGATTTGTACTGGACCCATAGTTTTAACTGAAAAGGATCAAACACAGGGAATCTGTTCAGTTTATGAATTGGGCTAAATTTAGTTCTCTTACCCTTAAGCTACAATGGAGTTGTCTGAGAATAGTAAATGTAGTGGATACAAAGGTTCCAGGGTGATTAAACCCTCTATAGAACTTTTCCTTACCTTTTCCAGTTACATGTATCTTACCCTAATTGAACATGTGAAGATTTCAGTTTTGTATCTTATCTTGCCTTGTACCCGAATGTATTGCAGTTAATAGCTAATTCTTTGTGTGTGTATTTTCCCATTTTATGAAACTAATACTGATTTTCAGTCTTACTTGACACAGTCTGATGTACAGGAATTGTCTCATTTTTTTCAGTAATTATCAGGTCATAGAGTTATTATCCTTCCTCTACTCTATCCAACTATCTAGTCTGTGATTACACTTGTGGAAACCTTTTTTTCTTGTGGTCTCCAAGGGCTCTTTCACAGACCTGCGGGGTACTATCTAAGTATTGGTTCCTGAACATCCGCACACTTGGCTTCCTCTGTGGGTTCCTGGAGTTGAGTCTCCTCCTGGAGTTGAATGTCATACCTTCTCCACTTCTGGCACAGGTACCTAGCAATCTCTGTGCACCATTCAAGGAACCTGGGATCCTGGCTATATACCTATGCCAGGAGAAATCTCTCCATTTCCTCTTCCTTTCTCCTCCTCTTTGTCTCTCCCCACTACTTTTTTTCCCCCTCCACAATTTATTTAAATGCTCTAAGCTTTCACAAAATGCTGGAAAGTGGTAATCACCAAGGTGTTAGCATCCGTCTCAGAATGGAAGAGGAAGGACTACAGAATGACTAAGCTGTAGTAAGTCTATTGTCTCCATTTTAGGTAATTTCCTGGGTGTAAATTCAAATACAAGTAGATTGTATTTATGTACTCAATGCTTGATTGATTGATTTGCACTTTGAATATATTACTAGGCCTTTTCAGTTAATTTGCTTGGGCCAAAGCACTTTGCAAAGTGTCAGCTTAAACCACTTTTAGGTGTATAAAGTGTGTGTGTGTGTGTGTTTGTGTTCTGGTCTCTCAGGTGAAAACTCTATGTATAAATAAATGTGCAGACTATTGCATTCTTATCTCCTTTATTCTATTTCTATAGTAAAAATATGAAATGTTTTATTTATATGTTTTTATTGTTGCTTAGTATTTTGAACACAGTTACTGTTGTTTGCTCTGAAGTATGCTTGTAAGGAGTACAAGTTGTATTTATTGCCAAATAAAAAGGTTCCAGTGATATGGTCCCTGACTACTTCCTCTCTTCCATTCTCTGTCATTCTACTCTACTATTTTCCCCACTGGTGCCCTGTTTTTGGCAACACTGGCCTTGCTTTTCTTCAAGCAAATTCCATTTCTTCCCGATCCAAAGACTTTGCAACTGTTGTTCTTCTGGAAATGGTCTTCCCCTAGGCCTGCATGGCTTGCTACCTCCCTTGTTTGAGCTTCACCAGTGCTGTTCAAATCACACAATGAAACCCTCAACCCCCTCCATTACCTCCTCCTCCTTAAAGGCACTTTAAGTCTCTACCCTCTTCTTACCTGTCCAGCCTAAATTTCCTACTTTTCACACACACACACACACACACACACACACACACAAACTGAGAAGAGATAATAACATCAGGGCTTTTCTTCTTAGAATTAACTTGAGTCAGTTTCTCTGCCTGCATATAAAATATAGTTAATTGCTGGGAGCCAGCGAGAGACATTCCGCTCGTGACAAAGGTCATGAGGAAGGAGGCTCGGCATATGCAAAGGCAGGATTGAGCCTTGGGAGTCTCCCCAGATATTCTCGAGTATCTTCCCCCAAAAAACCAGAGTCTGCCTACTTTATTGCTTTGTGCTCTCACCTCTGACTTTACTGGGGGCTGTCCCCTACCACCATCTCGCTCTCTCTGTCAAAGAGTTAACTTACAGCTCCAATTAATAAAGTTCCTGGGCAATTAGGAGTGTTTAAATCCAAACCCCTCAGATGGTTCTCTAACTCGCCTGACAAGTTTACCCGGACTGCTGCAGCTATGCATACGATTGTTTACAGTCTCCAGCCTCCAGAGGCACAGGAAGCTTAAGATATTCAAATAGCTTAGAGCCTCTCAGAGAGTTAGAAACTGTCAGAATAAGACTAGTAAGGGATTTCATTGATGAGTCAATGTTTGTTGCCAAGTTTTCACATCCCCTGAATAGTATCCTTGAATATGTATTAATTAATAGTTGGTATGTAGAAAAAATAAGCAGTGGCCTTGGTGTTAGTAACTTCAGACCCTTAAGGTAATAAATTCTTTCCTTTGTTGTAAACCCATTACACATCCACCCTATAGGAATGCAATTTTATCTTTGGAAGATGGCGCCAAACCTTAAAATAATTACTCTTAGAGAAAATAAGTCTTTGTTGATAAGTCCTTGTCAAGAGTCATAAAATGTTAGTAGGCCTTCTTGCCAGAAGATGATGTAAACACCTAAACCATTTGTATATGATACATTTGCAGGAAAGAAGCCCTGGTTTTTGATAAGAATCAAAGACTGCTGACTTTGCATCCCCTATTGTCCTCTATGTGTAACTTAGGGTATAAAAACCCCTGTTGAAAATAAAGCTACGGGCCTTGCTCACCAGCGCTTGGTCTCCCCATGTCATTCTTCCCTTTAACTTCCAGCTGAGTCTCCATCTGGAGCGCGAAACCCACAAGCTTACTAATTATGCCTGGGCCTCTAAGACCCACTCGAGAAGGTGTCTAGGGTGGGGCACCTTTCGCTATTCAAGAGGGCGCCTGCGGCCTACATAAGTGGTGCAAACTTCTTGTCTTGAAGTTTTATTGGTCTCCCGCATAAACCAAGCTACTCAGCCTCTTTTCTCCACTGAATTTTCCTACTGAGCTATCCTCATTCTGATTTTTATATCTCTAATTAGCATATAAATAGTCGCCTAGGCCTTCTCTCCTTCGAATACCCTGGATCAGCTGGGGCTGGTCCCTGGCAGTTAATAGTGAGTTGAGTTCTTTCAGGAGCTTCCTCTGTTTTTCTGTTGATAACTCTGTATTTTTTTCAGGCAATAACACTTTGTTTTGTTTACAAATGTATTGAATATCTGTCAAAATCACTATTTTGTTATTGCCCTTTGTGAATTTCCTTGTCTACTTTGCTTGTTCTTTCAGGTAAATTTTATTGTTTTATTAATGTTGCCAAAACATTCTAAGTAAAATTACTATTTGTAGAAATAAAATGTTTTTTAAAAAATATTTCTGCTGTCCACATTTTTACAAATAACATGGCATATTTCTATTTCTATTTCTATTTTTTTAATAATCTTATTGTGTTGGCCAGAAATTCTAAACAGTGATGTGTAAATGGGTTTTCTTGTTCTTAGTACCATCAAATGCAATGAGGATATGGCATAATGAATTTCTGTTTCTGTTTTTAGATTTTAAAGAAAATTGTTTTATTGGAGAGTTTACAACATCTGTTGAGACATTTCCTTTTCTTTCTTTTCCCTTCCTTTCCTTTTCTTCCTTTCTTCCCCTGACTCTCTTCCTCTTTCTTTCTTTCCCTTTCTTTCCCCAGGTTTTTGCTTGACTGGATCTTTCCTGAAAGAAAAGTAATTCCACTCAGAGTTGAACATTATCCTTTCAGAACCGCATGCCATTTCTCATTTCTAGTATTAGAATTAACCTCCTCTTCCCCTTATTAGATTTGACACAGTTGTATCAGTGTTTCTGATTTTCTTTTTCCAATAAGCAGCTCTTGTTTTATTATCCCAACAAGCTTTATTCTTGTTGTTTTCTATTTTTGTTTCAATTCATATATACCTTATACTTTCTTTATGATTTTTTCCTTATAACCTTGTATTTTAAAAGCTTTCTTTACAAATTTTTATGGAAATATATTTGATTTACAATGTTATGTTTCCGATGTATATCACAGTGATTTAATTATACAGATACATATCTATTCTTTTTAAGGTTCTTTTCCAATATAGGTTATCACATGATACAGAGTCTTTCTTTCTTTCTTTTAAATTTTTAATTAATTTTATTTTATTTTTAAACTTTACATAATTGTATTAGTTTTGCCAAATATCAAAATGAATCTGCCACAGGTATACATGTGTTCCCCATCCTGAATCCTCCTCCCTCCTCCCTCCCCATACCATCCCTCTGGGTTGTCCCAGTGCACCAGCCCCAAGCATCCAGTATCGTGCATCGAACCTGGACTGGTGCCTCGTTTATTACATGATATTTTACATGTTTCAATGCCATTCTCCCAAATCTTCCCACCCTCTCCCTCTCCCACAGAGTCCATAAGACTGTTCTATACATCAATGTCTCTTTTGCTGTCTCGTACACAGGGTTATTGTTACCATCTTTCTAAATTCCATATATATGCGTTAGTATACTGTATTGGTGTTTTTCCTTCTGGCTTACTTCACTCTGTGTAATAGGCTCCAGTTTCATCCACCTCATTAGAATTGATTCAAATGTATTCTTTTTAATGGCTGAGTAATACTGCATTGTGTATATGTACCATAGCTTTCTTATCCATTCATCTGCTGATGGACATCTAGGTTGCTTCCATGTCCTGGCTATTATAAACAGTGCTGCGATGAACATTGGGGTACACGTGTCTCTTTCCCTTCTGGTTTCCTCAGTGTGTATGCCCAGCAGCGGGATTGCTGGATCATAAGGCAGGTCTATTTCCAGGTTTTTAAGGAATCTCCACACTGTTCTCCATAGTGGCTGTACTTGTTTGCATTCCCACCAACAGTGTAAGAGGGTTCCTTTTTCTCCACACCCTCTCAAGCATTTATTATTTGTAGACTTTTGGATCGCAGCCATTCTGACTGGTGTGAAATGGTACCTAATAGTGGTTTTCATTTGCATTTCTCTGATAATGAGTGATGTTGAGCATCTTTTCATGTTTTGTTAGCCATCTGTATGTCTTCTTTGGAGAAATGTCTATTTAGATCTTTGGCCCATTTTTTGATTGGGTCATTTATTTTTCTGGAGTTGAGCTGTAGGAGTTGCTTGTATATTTTTGAGATTAGTTGTTTGTCACTTGCTTCATTTGCTAATATTTTTTCCCATTCTGAAGGCTCTCTTTTCACCTTGCTAATAGTTTCCTTTGATGTGCAGAAGCTTTTAAGGTTAATTAGGTCCCATTTGTTTATTTTTGCTTTTATTTCCAGTATTCTGGGAGGTGGGTCATAGAGGATCCTGCTGTGATGAATGTCAGAGAGTGTTTTGCCTATGTTCTCCTCTAGGAGTTTTATAGTTTCTGGTCTTACGTTGAGATCTTTAATCCATTTTGAGTTTATTTTTGTGTATGGTGTTAGAAAGTGTTCTAGTTTCATTCTTTTACAAGTGGTTGACCAGATTTCCCAGCACCACTTGTTAAAGAGATTGTCTTTAATCCATTGTATATCCTTGCTTCCTTTGTCAAAGATAAGGTGTCTGTATGTGCGTGGATTTATCTCTGGGCTTTCTATTTTGTTCCATTGATCTATATTTCTGTCCTTGTGCCAGTACCATACTGTCTTGATAAACTGTAGCTTTGTAGTAGAGCCTGAAGTCAGGTAGGTTGATTCCTCCAGTTCCATTCTTCTTTCTCAAGATCGCTTTGGCTATTCGAGGTTTTTTGTATTTCCACACAAATTGTGAAATTATTTGTTCTAGCTCTGTGAAGAATACTGTTGGTAGCTTGATAGGGATTGCATTGAATCTATAAATTGCTTTGGGTAGTATACTCATTTTCACTATATTGATTCTTCCAATCCATGAACATGGTATATTTCTCCATCTATTAGTGTCCTCTTTGATTTATTTCACCAGTGTTTTATAGTTTTCTATATATAGGTCTTTAGTTTCTTTAGGTAGATATATTCCTAAGTATTTTATTCTTTCCGTTGCAATTGTGAATGGAATTGTTTCCTTAAATTCTCTTTCTGTTTTCTCATTATTAGTATATAGGAATGCAAGGGATTTCTGTGTGTTGATTGTATATCCTGCAACTTTACTATAGTCATTGATTAGTTCTAGTAATTTTCTACTGGAGTCTTTAGGGTTTTCTATGTAGAGGATCATGTCATCAGCAAATAGTGAGAGTTTTACTTCTTCTTTTCCAATTTGGATTCCTTTTATTTCTTTTTCTGCTCTGATTGCTGTGGCCAAAACTTCCAAAACTATGTTGAATAGTAATGGTGAAAATGGGCACCCTTGTCTTGTTCCTGACTTTAGAGGAAATGCTTTCAGTTTTTCACCATTGAGGATAATGTTTGCTATGGGTTTGTCATATACAGCTTTTATTATGTTGAGGTATGTTCCTTCTATTCCTGCTTTCTGGAGAGTTTTTATCATAAATGGGTGTTGAATTTTGTCAAAGGCTTTCTCTACATCTATTGAGATAATCATATGGTTTTTATTTTTCAATTTGTTAATGTGGTGTATTACATTGATTGATTTGCGGATATTGAAGAATCCTTGCATGCCTGGGATAAAGCCCACTTGATCATGGTGTATGATCTTTTTAATGTGTTGTTGGATTCTGATTGCTAGAATTTTGTTTAGGATTTTTGCATCTCTGTTCATCAGTGATATTGTCCTGTAGTTTTCTTTTTTTGTGGGATCTTTGTCAGGTTTTGGTATGAGGGTGATGGTGGCCTTGTAGAATGAGTTTGGAAATTTACCTTCCTCTGCAATTTTCTGGAAGAGTTTGAGCAGGATAGGTGTTAGCTCTTCTCTAAATTTTTGGTAGAATTCAGCTGTGAAGGTGTCTGGACCTGGGCTTTTGTTTGCTGGAAGATTTCTGATTACAGTTTCAATTTCCGTGCTTGTGATGTGTCTGTTAAGGTTTTCTATTTCTTCCTGGTCGAGTTTTGGAAAGTTGTACTTTTCTAAGAATTTGTCCATTTCTTCCTCGTTGTCCATTTTATTGGCATATAATTGTTGATAGTAGTCTCTTATGAGCCTTTGTATTTCTGTTTTGTCTGTTGTGATCTCTCCATTTTCGTTTCTAATTTTATTGATTTGATTTTTCTCCCTTTGTGTCTTGATGAGTCTGGCTAATGGTTTGTCAATTTTATTTATCCTTTTAAAGAACCAGCTTTTGGCTTTGTTGATTTTTGCTATGGTCTCTTTTGTTTCTTTTGCATTTATTTCTGCTCTAATTTTTAAGATTTCTTTCCTTCTACTAACCCTGGGGTTCTTCATTTCTTCCTTTTCTAGTTGCTTTAGGTGTAGAGTTAGGTTATTTATTTGACTTTTTTCTTGTTTCTTGAGGTGTGCCTGTATTGCTATGAACTTTCCCATTAGGACTGCTTTTACCGTGTCCCACAGGTTTTGGGTTGTTGTGTTTTCATTTTCATTCGTTTCTATGCAAATTTTGATTTCTTTTTTGATTTCTTCTGCGATTTGTTGGTTATTCAGCAGCGTGTTGTTCAGCCTCCATATGGTGGAATTTTTTATAGTTTTTCTCCTGTAATTGAGATCTAATCTTACTGCATTGTGGTCAGAAAAGATGCTTGGAATGATTTCTATTTTTTTTGAATTTACCAAGGCTAGCTTTATGCCCCAGGATGTGATCTATCCTGGAGAAGGTTCCATGTGCGCTTGAGAAAAAGGTGAAATTCATTGTTTTGGGATGAAATGTCCTATAGATATCAATTAGGTCTAACTAATCTATTGTGTCATTTAAAGTTTGTGTTTCCTTGTTAATTTTCTGTTTAGTTGATCTATCCATAGGTGTGAGTGGGGTATTAAAGTCTCCCACTATAATTGTGTTATTGTTAATGTCTCCTTTCATACTTGTTAGCATTTGTCTTACATACTGTGGTGCTCCTGTGTTGGGTGCATATATATTTATAATTGTTATATCTTCTTCTTGGATTGATCCTTTGATCATTATGTAGTGACCTTCTTTGTCTCTTTTCACAGCCTTTGTTTTAAAGTCTATTTTATCTGATATCAGTATTGCTACTCCTGCTTTCTTTTGGTCCCTATTTGCATGGAAAATATTTTTCCAGCCCTTCACTTTCAGTCTGTATGTGTCTCCTGTTTTGAGGTGGGTCTCCTATAGACAACATATGTAGGGGTCTTGTTTTTGTATCCATTCAGCCAGTCCTTGTCTTTGGTTGGGGCATTCAATCCATTTACGTTTAAGGTAATTACTGATAAGTATGATCCCGTTGGAATTTACTTTATTGTTTGGGGTTCAAATTTATACACCATTTTTGTGTTTCCTGTCTAGAGAATATCCTTTGGTATTTGTTGTAGAGCTGGTTTGGTGGTGCAGAATTCTCTCAGCTTTTGCTTGTCTGAGAAGCTTTTGATTTCTCCTTCATACTTGAATGAAATCCTTGCTGGGTACAGTAATCTGGGCTGTAGATTATTTTCTTTCATCATTTTAAGTATGTCTTGCCATTCCCTCCTGGCTTGAAGAGTTTCTATTGAAAGATCAGCTGTTATCCTTATGGGAATTCCCTTGTGTGTTATTTGTTGTTTTTCCCTTGCTGCTTTTAATATTTGTTCTTTGTGTTTGATCTTTGTTAATTTGATTAATATGTGTCTTGGGGTGTTTCTCCTTGGGTTTATCCTGTTTGGGACTCTCTGGGTTTCTTGGACTTGGGTGATTATTTCCTTCCCCAGTTTAGGGAAGTTTTCAACTATTGTCTCCTCAAGTATTTTCTCATGGTCTTTCTTTTTGTCTTCTTCTTCTGGAACCCCTGTGATTCCAATGTTGTAGCGTTTAATATTGTCCTGGAGGTCTCTGAGATTGTCCTCATTTCTTTTAATTTGTTTTTCTTTTATTCTCTCTGATTCATTTATTTCTACCATTCCATCTTCTAATTCACTAATCCTATCCCCTGCCTCTGTTATTCTACTATTTGTTGCCTCCAGAGTGTTTTTAATTTCATTTATTGCATTATTCATTATATATTGACTCTTTTTTATTTCTTCTAGGTCCTTGTTAAACCTTTCTTGCATATTCTCAATCCTTGTCTCCAAGCTATTTATCTGTGATTCCATTTTAATTTCAAGATTTTGGATCAATTTCACTATCATTATTCGGAATTCTTTATCAGGTAGATTCCCTGTCTCTTCCTCTTTTGTTTGGTTTGTTGGGCGCTTATCCTGTTC
This sequence comes from Bos mutus, assembly GCF_027580195.1. Classification (NCBI taxonomy): domain Eukaryota; kingdom Metazoa; phylum Chordata; class Mammalia; order Artiodactyla; family Bovidae; genus Bos; species Bos mutus. The sequence goes on from NW_027219980.1 coordinate 20,744, forward strand.
CTTTGTCTGCTGGGTATTCCTCTGTCTCTTCATCTTGTTTAAATTGCTGAGTTTGGGGTGTCCTTTCTGTATTCTGGCAGTTTGTGGAGTTCTCTTTATTGTGGCTTTTCCTCACTGTGTGTGGGTTTGTACAGGTGGCTTGTCAAGGTTTCCTGGTTAGAGAAGTTTGTGTCGGTGTTCTGATGGGTGGAGCTGTATTTCTTCTCTCTGAAGTGCAATGAAATGTCCAGTAATGAGTTATGAGATGTCTATGGTATTGGGGTGCCTTTGTGCAGCTTGTATTTTGAAGCTCAGGGCTGTGTTCCTTTGTTGCTGGAGAATTTGCTTGTTATGTCTTGTCCTGGAACTCGTTGGCCCTTGTGTGGTGCTTGGTTTCAGTGTCGGTATGGAGGCGTTTGATGAGCTCCTATCAATTAATGTTCCTTGGAGTCAGGAGTTCCCTGGAGTCAGGGTTTGGACTTAAGCCTCCTGCTTCCAGTTATTGGTCTTATTTTTACAGAAGTTTCAAAACTTCTCCTTCTATACAGCACCATTGATAAAACATCTACGTTAAAGATGAAACGTTTCTCTACTGTGAGGGTCACTCAGAGAGGTTCACAGCGTTACATGGAGAAGAGAAGTGGGAGGAGGGAGTTAGAGGTGACCCAAATGAGATGAGGTGGAATCAATAGTGGAGAGAGTGGGGTAGCAGTAATCACTTCTTTATGTGCACTCTACAACTGGACCACTCAGAGATGTTCACGGAGTTATACAGAGAAGAGAAAAAGGAGGAAGGAGACAGAGGTGGCCAGAAGGATAAAAGGGGTGAATGAAAAGGATGGAGACAGATCCAGCCAGTAATCAGTTCCCTAAGTGTTCTCCACCGTCTGGAACACACAGAAATTCACAGAGTTGGGTAGAGTAGAGAGGGGTTAGGGAAGAGACACAGGCGACCTGGTGGAGAAAAAGGAGAGTGCAAAGGGAGAGAAAGCAGTCAAGCCAGTAATCTCGCTCCCTAGTGAAAAATGGGTCCTGAAGATTGGGTTCTTAAAGGTACAAAATTGGTAACAAATACATAAAAGGAAAAATTAAAAATCTAGAGTAGATTTTGGAATTTCAAAAATACGATGTTAAAGAAAAGAAGAAGGAAAAGAAAGAGAAAAAACGAACAAAAAAAAAACAAACAAGGTCGCAAAAATTATAAAGAAAATATAGGTACAAAATTGATAACTAATACCAAAAAGCAAAAATTAAAAATCTAGAGTAGAGTTTGGAATTTCAAAAATACAATGTTAAAAAAGGAAGAAAAAATATAAAGAGAGAAAACAAACAAAAACAAACAGTATCACAAAAATCATAAAGAAAATACAGGTACAAAATTGATATCAAATAATAAAAAGCATAAATTAAAAATCTAGAGTAGAGTTTGGAATTTCAGATATACAGTGTTATATAAAGAAGAAGAGAAAGAAACAGAAAAAAAAAAGTCACAGAAATTATAAAAAAAACTATAGGTACAAAATTGATAACATATACCAAAAAGCTAAAATTGAAAAACTAGAGTAGAGTTTGAAATTTCAAAAATACAATGTTAAAGAAAAAAAAAAAAAAAAAAAAGGTCAAAAAGTTATAAAAATATATATATGAAGTTTGCTGAAGAAGAAAAAATAGGGGTTTTTTTTTTTTTTTTTTTTTTTGCAAAGTAATAGGTTATAAAAGTGAAAATTAAAGGAACAATAGAGGACTTAAAATTTTTTTAAAAAAAAAAAAGAAAGAATGATTGTAAAAATAGTAAAAATATATCTAGGACTTTTTCTGGTTTTGTTGTGAGTATTGGGGGTTCAGTTCATTTTTGGCTATTTCCTTGGTCCGACTTATATTTCTCAAGATCTATAGGCCCCTTCCTATGTAGTCCGTAGTAACCACAGGGTTTTCATCTATTGCCTGTAGCTTCCAGGGCGTTTCCCTCTGTCGTAGCTTCTTCTGTTTGCTGGTCTCTTCAGTGTCTGGTTTCCGCCCTGACACAAAGGGGACAGTGGAGGAAACTTTTTTTTTTTTTTTTTTTTAGGCTCACTTGTTCAGTCGTGCTGTGGGGAATGAGGGAGGGATGCTCCAAATAACACTGGCGTGCCCTCGCAGTGCCTCAGCCATACTGGGTCTGCCCCGCTCACGGCGTGTGTAGCCTCCCTGCCCACACTGCTCGAGCCCTAGGTTGTTCTGCCAGGAACAATCCAAGGCTGGCCCTGGGCTGCATGTACCTCCCAGGTCCAAGCCGCTCAGGTTCAGGCACTCAGCTGGATCACTGCATGCTCAGTGATCATGAGCATAATCATGAGCAAACATAATCATGAGCATAATGGAGCGCAGCTGTGACAAATCATGCTGCTCAGCTGGCAATAATCAAGCAGCTAAGCAGGCAGGAATCACGCAGCACAGCTGGCAATTGTCAAGCAGATGACAGGCAGGAATCACGCAGCTCAGCTGGCAATTGTCAAGCAGAGGAGCAGACAGGAATCACACAGCTCAGCAGGCCCTGATCATGTGACTGAGCATACACTGATCACGTGGCAGATCATGCACTAATCACGTGGTTGATCATGAACTGATCACGTGACTGAGCATGCAGTGATCATGTGTTTTAATGGCACTGATCATGTGACAGATCATGTGTTGATCACGTGGCTATCATACACTGATCATGTGACTGTGCATGCACAGATCACGTGGATGATTATACACTGATCACGTGACAGATCATGCACTGATTTCGTAACTGATAATGCACTGATCAGTTGGCTATCATGCACTGATCACCTGGCTATCATGCACTGATCACGTGGCAGATCATGTACTAATCACGTGGTTGATCATAAACTGATCACGTGACTGAACATGCAGTGATCATGTGTCTTAATGGCTCTGATCATGTGACAGATCATGCGTTGGTCACGTGGCTATCATACACTGATCATGTGACTGCGCAGGCATTGATCACGTGGATGATTATACACTGATCACGTGACAGATCATGCACTGATTTCATGACTGATAATGCACTGATCAGTTGGCTATCATGCACTGATCACGTGGCTATCATGCACTGATCACGTGGCAGATCATGCACTAATCACGTGGTTGATCATGAACTGATCACGTGACTGAGCATGCAGTGATCATGTGTCTTATTGGCACTGATCATGTGACAGATCATGTGTTGATCACGTGGCTATCATACACTGATCACGTGACTGCGCATGCACTGATCACGTGGCTGATCATACACTGATCATGTGGCTGATCATGCACAGATCACGTGGCTGAGGTAGTCAGTCACTACTCAGGTAGTCCTCAGAGGTGCAGACTCAGTTGGGCCTGTGTTTTGTGCTCTTCCCAGGTCCGAGCACCTCAGGTGATGAGGTGTTTGGCGAGCGCCAATGCTGCGACTTATCGCCTCCCCGCCACTCGGTTATCTGGGTGTAAAACCGGCGCACCTTCTCAGGCAGATGTTAACCGTCCAGACCCCAAGAAGTTTTAGTTAGCAAAGAAGCCTGCTTACAGTTTTATAGATAATGTCTCTCTGGGGCTGCAATTGCCCCCTTCTGGCTCTGGTTGCCTGTCACCAGAGGGGGAAGGTCTGCAGCCGGCTATCTCTGTTTAGTTCTTTGTTCCGTGTGCGGGCCTGGCGGTGTCTTAGGTTGGGGCTGGCTTTTCGCGTGGTAGATATCCCACAGTCTGTTTTGCTAGCCCAAATTATTTCGCTCAGATAGCGCTCAGGGTATTCAGGCCAGGTCCTTACTCTCAGCGTTGCAGCCCGCGCTGCGCCTCCCTGCCCAGCCCCCGCTTGCTAATGGCGCATGCAGGCGTCTGCGCTGCTTCTCCGCTGGGGGAGTTACCATAGGACTTGCAATCTGTGAGTTTTAATTGTTTATTTATTTTTTCTCCCTGTTATGTTGCCCTCTGTGCTTCCAAAGCTCAGCACAGATTCGGCAGTGAGAAGGTTTCCTGCTGTTTGGAAACCTCTCTCTTTTAAGCCTCCCTTCCCGGGACGGAACTCCGTCCCTCCCTCTTTTGTCTCTTTTTTTGTCTTTTATATTTTTTCCTACCTCCTTTTGAAGAGTTGGGTTGCTTTTCTGGGTGCCTGATGTCTTCTGCCGGCATTCAGAAGTTGTTTTGTGGAATTTACTCAACGTTTAAATGCTCTTTTGATGAATTTGTGGGGGAGAAAGTGTTCTCCCCATCCTACTCCTCCGCCATCTTGGCTCCTCCCCTTTCTTTCTTTCTTTTTTTTTTTAAATAAATGGTTTAGGGCTTCACCTAACTTTATTTAAATAGCAAATTTTGTCTAAATCCCAAATATTTTTATGTATACATTTTTAACTAATATTTCATTCTCTACGATTTTTGGCAAGTTAATTCCAAAGATTTCACTATTTGCAGGCTGAATGTTTTAATTTATAGTTTACTGAGAATTAAGTTTTCCTTGGAACTCTGAGGGTGTGTGTGTATATACACTGACATGTCTATATACACATCCTTTTCAGATTACTACATTTTTTTAGGATATATAAATATATTTTAAAAGATATTTTCTGTTTGTATGGTAAAAACATGAAATATTTTAATTCTAAAAATTTGTTCCCCCAAATGAATATAGTATAAAAAGTAAAGGCATAAAACTATTCCTTTGAGAATAATCCCTACTAACAGAACTTGGAAATGTTAAAAAATTATTCATAACACTAAAAGTGGTAAGAAAAACTGTATTCAAATAAGAGTATTTCAGCGGGGTCTTATAATACGGGAGAGAGATTGAGCTTAAGTCTGATTCCAGTAGGGACACAACTGGGATTTATAGCTAAGGAACAGGGTGGGTCCATGGGGTTGCAAAGAGAGACTGGGAGACTGTAATGAACAACAACAATAGAGTGGGTGTCAGTGAATGGAAACTTATTAAGAGGGCCATAAATGTGAGGGTGGATTCTGGCTCAACTGAGAGGATCATTGCTGAGGCTAGGCAAGGCTGATAAGATATTGAGGTGAGTGATAAGGAATTTGATCTGATACTGAGGGTGGGCAGATCAAGGGTAAGGTATGTTTTCTAAACTGAAGTAGAAGATTCTGGCTTAGATTGGACTAGATGGACAGGCTCCCCGGTATAAAGACATGAACCAAAGTTGGCAGTGCATTAATGAACTACTGCTGCATAACACATTATCCCAAACTAACAGCTTAAAACAATATTATCTCATACTGCTGCTGAAAGTTGGGAATCCAGGAGTAATTCAGTTGAGTGTTCTGGCTTAGGGTTTCAGGAGATTGTCATCATCTGAAGCCTTGACACGGGCTGGTGGATTTCCTTCCAAGATGGCTTACTCACATAACTGTTGAAACCAGTTTTCTTGCTGGCTGTTGGGAGAAAGCCTCAGTTCTTTTACATGGGCCTCTCTACTGGGTTACATGAGTAGTCTCAAGATACTACTAAGCAGGCCTCTAGAGTGAGTGATCCAAGAGGATGAGCAAGGAGGCTGCAGTACATTTTATGACCTAGTCTCAGACACTTTCATTTTCATTTCTACAATATTCTAACATTAGAAGTGAGCCACTAAGTCCAGCCCACATGTGAAGGGGAATATAAGGTCCACCCTTGAAAGAAAGGTGGTACACACATGGCCACAATTTTTTACATACTTGTATGTCCAAAATGCATTTTCCTGCCAATGCTTTCAAATAATTTATCCATTATAGCATTAAGTTGTATTCAGGACCTTGTCATCTAAGTCAGTTTCAGGTATGGATTAGGGTCTACTTGTGCAATATCTCAAGTGTTTAGTCGCTCAGTTGTTTTCTACCCTTTGCGACCCGATGGACTGCAGCACGCCAGGCTTCCCTGTCCACCATCAACTCCAGGAGCATGCTCAAACTCAGGTCCATTGAGTTGGTGATGCCATCCAACCATCTCATCCTCTTCCATCCCCTTCTCCTGCCTTCAATATTTCCCCCATTAGGGTCTTTTCCAATGGGTCGGTTCTTCGTGTCAAGTAGCAAAAGTATTGGAACTGCAGCTTCAGCATCAGTCCTTCCAATGAATATGCAGGATTGATTTACTTTAGGATTGCCTGGTTTGATCTCCTTGTAGTCCTTGAGACTCTCAGGTCTTCTCCAACACATCAGTTCAAATTATACAAGTGTAGTTCCTCTAAACCTGATGATCTGTGAGTAAAAGAGATGAGTTAATCTGCTCACTTTTACAGCCAACATACAGTGCTGGGTCAGGCATAGATAAACTTTATAGACACTCCTGTTCCAGAAAGGGGAGGGGAGATGGGAGTCAATAGTAGCAGTTCTGAAATCCCACGGGTTTTTGTTGGCAGTCCTTTGATTAGGATTTAAGGCCTGGAAACTTCCTAGGCTTCAGTCTCTGAATTTTTAATTCTGCCCTCTGACATGATTCCATTGCATGAAAGGTGGGGAGTATATGGTTACAGTGAAACAGTCTCCCTAGCCTACATCCTGTTTGTCAAAGGTAGAAGTCCAGAGCTCTCTTATTTTATATTATTTCTGGTCCTTTCAGTCCAAGCTGAACTTAAGTGTGTTCTTTTAAAAAGTTGGTGTGTCTCCTGATAATCTTACTGGTGTTCGTGGCAAAGCGCCCCACTCCAAAGCCACAATCACACATGTTTTCATAAAAAGTCCTCCTCTGTCTTGGTTTTCTGCTGAGATAGCTGAGGGATAACACCCTGAAACTTGGTAGAAATCTTATTGTGTGACTGAAATGATCTCTGAGTGACACCCCTAAACTCTTTGGAGGGCATTGGCCTGCCTAAATAATGCCATGAAGCATCCCCTTCCAGCTTTCTGAGGCTTAACAAAGAATTTTACAGTCACATTCATCTTTAGACAATGTTTATTTAAAAAAATAAGAATGACCTATAGGTGGTGTAAAATATTATATTTAGACCACCTTATCTCAATGCCCTGGATATGACCTTGCTTGAGAGCGATTAATTTTAGCATCTTCTATCATCTTAAAAGACTGGAAAACTTCCAAATTAGCAAGTTCTGTCTTCTTTTTAAATAGTACTTCTCTTATTTATTATTTTTAAAATTTTCCTTCATCTTTTACCATAGGCAGCAAGAAGAAACCAGGAAGCACTTTTGGCTGTTTGGCTAGAAATCTCCTTGGCTAGATATCTCAATAAATAAGATACAGTTTCTCATTCCAGGTCATTAGGTACATTTTCTACTTTTCATAAACTGCAGGTGTAGTGGCCTTTCCTCTGCACACTCCCCAGGCTCTTTCCTCCTGCCTCTCCTTTCTGCCAGGCATCCTGGGTGCACCACTGTGATTCCATTTAGAACGTGTTTGCTCAGTGAGATAACGGGGATCAATTCCCTGGCTTCAGTGCTTCTGCTGGCCAGAGTCTATGTACGTTTCCCTAAGACCTTCATGTATTCGTTATCCAACTTCCATCACCTGGCTAGGTCAATTCCGACAGCTCATACTCACAAGCGTACTGGCAGGGACTTCTATATGCACACATGCTTGTGTACACAGTAACATCCCTGAGAGGAGACTTGCACATATGCAGAAATACAAGCTTTCTTCTCCAGGAACATGAATTTTGGTAAGCACCCAACTTTCTTTGTCCTGGTTTTTTTCTTTCACTTGCTCACTAATCATGTCACTTTGCACTTCTAACTCTGTGCTGCTACTGCTGCTAAGTCACTTCAGTCATGTCCAACTCTGTTGACCCCATAGACGGCAGCCCACCAGGCTCCCCAGTTCCTGGGATTCTCCAGGCAAGAACACTGGAGTGGGTTGTCATTTCCTTCTCCAATGCATGAAAGTAAAAATTGAAAGGGAATTTGCTCAGTCGTGTCCGACTCTTCGCCTCCCCAAGTACTGCAGCCTAACAGGCCCCTCCACCCATGGGAATTGCTAGGCAAGAGTACTGGAGTTGGGTGCCATTGCATTCTCCATCTAACTCTGTGAATTATCCTCAAAGGTTACAAAATCTTGGCATTTTCTAGTGACAAGGATCGACCTGCAGCCCTCACCATGAACAGCTATATGACATGTGCTTGCGTTCTTCATTCTCCCATCATCTTGGACAGCTTCACAATACCAGTCAGTATGTTGGCCTGATCCATTGCCTGAGCATTCCTTCAGGGGACAAGAAAACAAGGACCTCTGGGCTCAGCTGACTTGGAGTACCGCTTTCTCTGTGTGCACCTACCTAGGTCATTCCTTGTCAATGTTGTGGCCCTCTTGCTAGCTTACCACCCGTTATGGCCCACAACATTGTGAGTGAGGCCCTCTGTTCTTCCTATCTGTGTAGCTTTCTGTGTGCACCTGTATACTGTGCCCCCAAGTGGTATGTCCATGTAGCAGGAAAAGGCCAAAGAGACGCCTGAGCCTCCAAGAGCCCCAAGAGACTGTGATAGGCCTGGGTCTGATCCAATGTTGTGAAGAAGGTGCACATGGATAAAGGGTCTCTTCCAATACAAAGAGTGGAACCTGAGGCCATAAAGGTAAGGTGGCATCACTACACGTCTTCCCTTCTGTTTAACACTACCCTTGCACATGGAGTCCCCAAACAGATGATGCCCTGGAAATTTTCACTTTCTGGGACCACAGCTAATGCCTCCCTTGGGAAGAAAGCAGCTTTTCTATCTCAAATACACCAAGAGGGCTTGAACCACCCAAGCCACAGTGATTTGCTAAATGCCAAGACTCTCAGTTGCTCTCATTAGGCCCAGGTAGGACTCCCCACAGGCACGTGTCTCTGCTTGCCTACACAGCCCATGTACCAAGGAAGCCAGTCCCCAGTTGGGCCCGGGGGCATCCAAGATGGTCACCTGGAAGGCAGCTTCCTTCTGAGTGTCACCTGGTGCAGATCCCCTATGACAAAATCAGAGATTTTGCTCCAGCGAGACTGCCAGAATCCTCTCTCAGATGCAGACACACACTATTGCCCCTCAGGCCCCCAAAGACAGGGACAAGACCCCAGAGGAAAGAAGGAATTCACATCAGGACTTATAGTACACACCATGGGGTATCTTTGGCAGGACTGCTATTGACTAGACCCTGGACCCTGAAAACCAGCAGGCCTCTAACTGCCCCCAGGGGCTGCCCTGTATCCCATTCTCCTGAGGTCCCTTGGGACATGCAATTAGCTCACCTTCCTTGCTCCCTCCCCGTTTCCTCCTTCACAGGCTCATCCAGGCAGAGGGTCAGACACGTATACCCACCTGCACTTTCCTCGCCTTTCTGCACTTCCAGGGAGGCAGGTTTGAAGTGCCTGTAGGCATGCCACACCCACACCCTGTCTCTCCTAGGATGCCTGTGGTTTTGCAGGTACAGCTTACTTTAGCATGTCTCGCATTTTGTGTCACAGTGTGTGCCACCCTCAGGGAGGGGTTGTACTTGCTGATGGGCTGCTCCTGGGCAGCACTGGCCCAGGACCTTCCCAGTTCTCCTTCTCACGTGTGTGGAACAAGTCTCCAGTGCAGCAGGCAATCTATGCCTCTTTCTCCTTCAGGTCTCTTCTCAATTCAGCAGGACCTTAGCCTCCTCACCATCCTGGGTCTTGCCATAGCCACGTCCACCATTTCAACAGGCCGGCCATGGCCCCCCAGACTGAAGGCCCAACAGGCAGTGGTTTCAAAGCCCCACCCCACCTGAATGGCCCTTTGTGAATCCTCAGACCATGTATCCCCTCTTCCTGGTCGAAACACACCCAACAATATAGTAGAAATGGTGAGTGTGTTTTGTAATTGGCCTAATTGCAGATATCTGGAGCCATGGTCGGGAGTTATCACTAGCCATCCTTTTCTCATTCCCATCCTGGACAGGGTCACTGCAGAGATCTGGCGACAAACCATCTTCAGACTGGGGGCGCTCGTGCCTCCTCTTATGGTTGCTCAGCACCTCGTCTCCTGTCGCCTTCATCTCTGCATCTGCTCCGGACAAACACACACACACACACACACACACACACACACAGCTGACACAAGCACATGCATGTGTCCACACACATGCTCAGCACGGGGACACAAACACAAACAAGGTACACAGGTGTTTCAGAAGGTTAACACGACCGAGGCCTGCAATGTCAGAAATGATGACAGTAGGCACCATGTCCTGCCCTTGGGGCTCCCTGTCCACCTTCCCCAAACTCTTCCATATTTTCCCAAGGCAGCTTGAAGCTGCTTCCAGTGCAGCATGTGTGGTGGTGGTGAGACGCCGAGTGGTGAATGTGGAAATTCACAGAAGATCCCAAAGTCAGCACACAGGTGCACTGGGACCCCAGAGAGGACACCCTTTCAATGATATGCCTTCCCAGGGTAAGGGGAAGGAGTGAAGTGCCCAAGCAATCTCAAACTCAGTGAGTAACAGGAGCCAGGGGATGGCAGGACCCATGAAGGATGATTCTGAAAAAAGATACTTAATTCACCCTCTCTCTAATAGTATCACCTGGACTTTGGCACTGCAACCACAGCTGATTTGAGGTACACTTGCTTCACTCATGGACACACCAAATCCCCAAATCCACAGTCTCATGAGGTCACCTGCACATGCACGACCCAAATTCAGGCTCCACAGCCAGCTTGCACGAGTCTGAGCATCCCCATTTGGGAAGGGACAGTGTCCTAAATACTACACGACTGTGCCTTCAGGGCCCACCTCCACACCTCCTCTCCACTATGTTTCTGTCAGTTACTCTCATGGAAGAACCTTCCTCCCCAGGGTACTACTTCAGGGGATCATCCCACACATCTTTGCTGATGATCTGCTGGCAAAACGAGCAAGGTGAGCCAGCAGCCAAGAATTCCATAATCAATCGTTAGCTGTGCAGGTCTCAAACCACCACACCTCAGCAATCCTGTTCGATTCTGGGCAGTTTTGGCCTGACAACCAGCTGAGAAAGTTAAGGCTCCTGGTGTCCAGCCTGTGGCTGGGTGCTCCCCGTTCTAAGCCCCAGAATCAGTAGATAGGAGTGGGATTATGTGCCCTATACCTTGCAGAGAGACAGGGGAGATGGGTGCGGATCCCATAGGTGGATCATCCACACCCTTGCACACCCACACTCTTCACCCCGGGAGCCATGTTTTACAAACGATGTCAAGGTAACTATACTTAGTGATTCACCGTGCTCAAGAAGTAGGGGTGGTCCTGAAAGGAGAAGATCACCTTGCATTGGGACCATGGATGGCTCTGCAACTGCACCTGCCAGGGTAGGGAGGAAGGAAAAGTTTCCTGTGCCTCCTCCTCCTCCCGAGCAGCTGACTCCAAGGAGCAGCAGAAAGGATACAGCTATGGCCCAGAAGCAAGGGATACCCTGGATGATGGTGCTCCTCTGAACAAAGTCAAGCTTCCTCCTCTGATGGTTCTTGCGCATGAACCGAAAGTAGGCCTGCAGTTTTTCTCATGCTCAGACCTCAGTTCCACCTTCAGGGTGGCCAGTGCCTGCAGTGCATCTTGCCCCGGAAGCTCAGTCGATCTCCCGGGCCTTTCCTGACCCTGCTCCTCCACCGTCTTCTCTTCAGCTCCTGGGAGGACCCCTATTGCTGCTGCTCATTTGCCACAACCTCCAGCTCCTCATGATGTCTTCTGCAGGCAGCTGGAACCCCCGCCCGATCCCCGCCGCATCTCCGTCCACCAGGGGCTCACTGTCGTCCACCACCTCCAACCTGAAGAGGGTGGCTTCTTTGCCTGGCATTACAACTAGTGGCTCCAAGGTCCCAGCCATGCAAAGCATCAGGACGGCAGGCCATGGGCCCAAGCACCCTGAGCACCAGGTCTTACAACTAAGAAGGTCTGGGGTCCCAGGATGCTCCCGTATTCCTCTGACCACCTCTCACGCTCCTCTTGGCCCTGGTCACAACCCCAGGCTGGGGCAGATACGAAGGGATGGGTCATAATAGCACAACAAGTGGTTCACTAATGTGGCTTAGGCTGCAGTAATCCTGTCGGACCCACGAGCTCTTTGGAGGCAGGGAGTGAGGGGGATGGTAGGGAGGTGGGAGCTGGTGTGTGTGGGGTGGCCTGAGGATGAAGAATGGGTTGGCAGGCAGCACAGGACATGGTGAACGGGCTCTGGGGAGATCAGTCAAATAGGCGGGGCCCTAGGCTGTGAGCCACACTCGGGCTACTGGCCCAAATTAGTGCAAAGTCTGAGAGAGTGGTGAGCTGCACGCTTCTGGACATGTCCCTAGACCAGATGGCATCTTTGATGGTTCCTGAGCTACAATCCACCCATATGGCATATTCTGCTCCAGAGAGGTAGTGGGTTTTGCATTTGCCACTAGCCCAGGCGCAGTCATTGACCAGGCTCTGGAAATTCCAACCACAGATTCCTGCTCCACAGTCCAAACAGCACACTCCTGTGTCCCTTGGGCCCGTGAATAACTGGGAACCCTCCCTGAGTATCCAAAGGATAAGCAGGGGCGCCATGTGGCTGGATACTTTTCTCCATTGGATAGAGAACCTGTTGCTGTCCAGATGCTAGGGAAGTAGGGAAAAACCCCACTGTTTGCTACAATTGATCTCCACTGTTCAGGGACACCAGAGCCTTAGGGTACAGTACTCAATCTGTGTCTCTTTATCTCTGCTTCTGGCATAGTACTGTTTTGGGCAATCCTTCTATGTGTGTACCAAGGGCTGGTATCTGTGTCTCCATCTCTCTAAGTGGTGGTGTTGCTGTCTGGCACTCTCTGGACACCAGTGCTCATATGAGAAGCTTATCCATGACATGAAGGCAAGCCCTTCTCCTCCTTAGTGAGTTGCACCCATGGGAGATCGGATTTTTTTAGTCCACGCATTCAGAGAGTGCTTTCTCAAACTTGAAAGCCAACAGTGAGTGGTCACTGCTGAACTGCAGATGCGGCCTGGCGACCCTCCTTCCATTGCTGGACAGATGTGAACGCTGCACAGGCCTGAGGTGGCTTGGCCACACTTTGCACAGATGGAGAAATGGGGCATGCTCTCCTGGCATAAGGGAACTCCCTGAACATTTCTTCAAATACCTGCCAAGGAGAAGGTAAGGACAGCTCCCCTTTAGTTCCACGACCCACCGGTGCCAGAGACATGCACGTCTGCCCATTTACCCTATTGAGGCCATTTCAACATGTGCTGGGGTCCAGCCCCAGCACCATTCAGGGATACCCTCAAGAAAAATGGTGTAGGCAAGAGAGAAAAGTAAAGGAGAGCAAAAGAGGCTGATATTCCCTGGTTTACACAGAAAGCCAATAAAGCCCCTGACATGGGACTTGCTCTGTTCACAGAGGCCACAGGCGCCCTCTGAATGGAGCGAAGATGCAGAGCACCTTCTCAATTGGGTTTTAGAAGCCTGGGCAAAAAAAGTGAACTCAGAGAGCCCCTGTGCTCAAGGGAATCTGCCTGAGAAAAAGAGAGAAAGAGAAAGAAAGAATGTCACGGGGAGACCCAGCTTAGGTGAAACGGGTCTGCAGCTTTATTTTCAAAAGGGGCTTTTATACCCCGAGTTACACATTTCCAGGAGTGAAAGATACAATGTCATGCAGAATCAGCTCAACATTCCATCAGTTTTACCTTTAATGAAACCAGGATATTTTCCGCATAACTTTCGACAAACAATGTTCTTATGTTGTATACATTATCTTCTGGCCCTGTGGCCTGTTAACATTTTGTGACTCTTGATAAAGGTTGGTCAACCTGAAAATCTGCTTTCCCTTTATCTTTCCATCTGCAGTCCCCCTCAGGAAACAGAGTTACATTCTCATGGAACAAAGGTGCAGTGGGTTACAACAAAGAGAGTACTTACTATCGCAAGGGTCTTATGTTGCTAATACCAAGGCTACTGCTTGTTTTTCTTGCATACCAACTATACTAGCTAATGCACTCCCAGGTGCACATTGGGTAAAGGACAAGGAAACTCGATAGCAAACATTGGCTCAACAATGCAGTATTATTCTAATAAAGCTTTTTTTTTTTTTTTTTTTTTAATCACTCGAAGGTTATGCTTGAGGTGTTGTGAACAATCATGTGCGTTAGTTACAAGAGTGTGGCTAAACCTGCCAAACAAGCTAAAATAGTAACAGAGGGGTTATAATTAAAATGTTCCTTTCAAGCCCAGGAGACTTACTAACTAGAGCCTTAAATTGATTTTCTTCAGAGAAAGGTGGTGGGGGAGAGCCCCCTGTTAATGTCAGAAGAATTGGTTAAAGGCATAATATAGTAAACAGTAGACAGACAGATTTTTGTTTTGGGGCAGATGCTTGAGCAGGTCCAGGGAATCCCTCGAGTCCTGATCTGCCTTTGCCTGTCAGGTCTTCTCTGCATGCCCTTTGTCATGCGTAGGATCTCCCGTGGTGGCTCCTGGCATCTCTCCCTTTTTTATTTTTTAAATCAGCCAGATGTAATTCAGTCACGAGCTTCTGAGTGCTCTGTAGAAGAGTTCTGACAAAACAAGGAAGAGTAATTATGAAAAGCAGAACAGCAGCATAGCTAAAAATAGTAGACAGAATGTTTTTTCCTGAAATAAGGTTCTAAAATGTATGAAAAAAAGTCATTTGCTGCTCCTGTGGCAGTAAAATCCAATCGGGAATGTTCCATGGTCTTTGAGTGTGAAGTTTTCCTAAATCTAAACTAATGCTGGAGCTATTCCATACCCCCGAAATATGGTTTCTAATTTTCTCCAAGTTATAATCTGTCTCGTTTACTTTCAGGGGTGTTACACAAATCCACGAGTAGTCGGCATGACAGGACAGTGACAATTTTACTTTTAATGCCTGTAATTTAGTCCCAATATGCATTACAGCTTCCTCCAGGGCATCTACCTCCAGTTCTAGTTTCCTATCTATAACTTTCTGCCAAAGCTAAAGAGCCATTTTTAGACGTGAACGTGAACGTGAAGTCGCTCAGTCGTGTCCGACTCTTTGCGACCCCATGGACTGTAGCCTACCAGGCTCCTCTGTCCGTGGGATTTTCCAGGCAATTTTAGACATACTATTAACATATTGAGCAGTATGCACTTTTTGAGTCAATGATATTGCCACCACAGTGACAGAGGTAATTGCAGTTATTAAAGCTGATATTCTCAAGAAAAGCAAGCCCACAAACTGTCATGATAACATCAAATCTTGTAATTGTTGCAACACAGCAAGACCGCAGTTATCATACCAGTAAGTGATTACAGTCACAGGCACCATAAGATAGGGTGGACTTTGCAACACTGCACAGGAGCAAACGTTATATTGAGGGTTCAAACAAGATGAGAGCACACATTGTTCACATGATACTATGTTAGGTCCACCTGAATAATTTATTTATATATTAAGTCTTTTGGAGTCATTAGTGAAGAGAAAAACATAGGGAGAGGGTAGGCAAGCTTAAATAAAATAAGTAGACTCATTTTTTGTTTGGGATAGGATTACGTCCATTTTCCAGAGAGCATTAGGCCTAAGGCCTCAGAGATTTACTCCTAACTGTGGAAATGGATTAAATATTGGACTATTTGGACATAACTTAACTATTTTGTCTAGCTGTTTCTTTTAGGGATATGAAATTGATATCTTTTTTTTAAATTTTATGTTATTTTTAAACTTTACAAATTGTATTAGTTTTGCATATCTTAAACCAGCTGCATTTTGATGGTGAATTTTGTGAGAATTTTTGGCTTTGTCCATCTTTTTATGTAAGTTTAAAGCAATTACTTTAGTCAATGCATCTGCCAAAGCATTTCCTTCATGTAAAGGGCCAGACAAGCCAGAATGGGCTCTAATAGGTCCCACAAAATATTTCTTATCTCTGTGTTTAATCTCTTTCTGTAAATCAGATAACAAGGAGAAGATAGTAGTTTTAATTTTTTTTTTTGGAATATTAGCAGTCTCTATATGAGGAAACAATCCTACAATATATCGGGAGTCAGTCAAAAAATTGAAGGTGTGGTCTCTTAAATGTTGAAGAGCCAAAATAACTGTTTGTAACTCAGCCCTCTGGGCAGATGTCTCTTCAGTTACCTGAACATGGGATATTTTATCAATAATTGTGACTGCTTTAACGTTAGAGGAACCATCTGTGAAAACTAAAATTGTCCCTTCTAAAGGTTGAAGTCCAGCAATGCAAGAAACGTCTGCTCCAGTATCTAACATCCCTGATATTTCATTTCCTTGAATTAAAAGATCTTCTAAAAGGCCTAGAAGCTGTAATTTCCTGAACCCAAAAAGCTAGATCACTAGATCCAAATACTCTGTGGCCCCTAGCTTGAGAAGTCAAGTTTTTTTTTTTTTTTTTCCTTTTTGAAAATAAAAGCAAAAGCTGTGTTATTCTTTGACCTTTATTAATTTGCACAGTTTTGGTAAGTGGCAAGAAGAAAACTTTAATTTCCCCAATATAATCAGAATCTACTACACCAGGCCCCAGCGAAATTCCTTGAAAAGAAAGCAAGCTATGCCCAAGCACAAATCCTACAATACCCTCAGGTAGGGGGCCAGCCACTCCCGTTGCAATTGGAGTAACTGGCATATCTGGGGTTAATGTACTTGTTAAATCCCCTTACAATTCCGCTTCTCTCCTAGCCTGGGTGAGACGCCCCTGAGGGGTTTTCTCCAAGGAGCACGCTCTGCATATTGTGTATGCGTCTGCTTTAAAAGCTCTGTTGCGCAAAAAATTTTTTATCTTCTTCAGCCTTAGGCAACACCTTGGGAGGCTTTGGGTGGTGCAAAGGGAGGCGGCAGTGATCATCTTAAATCAGAAAGTGGTGGATAAGTTTTTAAAGGTTTGTGCAGAGGGGAAGGGGGCTCACCAGGGCGCCTGACTGTAGGGTCCTGTAAGCCCCCTCCTTCCTCAGGCGGTAGAGCACAGTCTCCCTCCTTTTTGTTCATCAATGGCAGAAAATATGATCTGCGCAAAAGTGGAGACCCACCACTGACCGCTATAGCCTCCCCCATAGGCTGTCTAACAGCCTCATGGCAAGGGTCCGGGACATTTCTAATCATATTTCACAGAACAAAAGCATCTACAGGAAAATTTTCTGGCCCATGCAAATTATAAAACAAATGTAGAAATTTAAACAGTCTTCCTGTGCTTTTTCTAATGTCTCTATGGGCTAACATGTGAAGTAATACCTCAATAAACATTTGTCTATTCTTAGATGCAGAGAAACCTATTTTTCTATAGAATATTCTTATTCATTCTGTATGCTCTTCGCCCTGCCGGCAGTTAGGCAGGTACAATCCTAACTGCCCCACATTACGGTCTCAAATTATTTACCCTTTAGATTTATGAGCAGGATTTAAAGCGTCCTTAATCATATTCCAAAGAGAAAGGGTGTCAGTGGTTACTTTTTCTGGGCAATGCAAAGTGTAATAAGTTTTTACCTGTTTCCCTACATTTTCCCAGGTATCTAGGTTACCAGTGCCCTCTTCTGGAAACCAAAGACATTGCTGTTGTACAAATGTAAAAAAGGATTGAATACTAGCCTTCTTAACTTTAATTCCTCTTTTATTTAACAATTGCAAGATTACTCCTATAAAGAGTTGTTTTTCTTTTGATTCGTTGTTACCCGTGTCAGTGATTTCTGTCTTCAAGGAAAGATTCAACACTACCCACTCTTCCTCACCCTACCTATCTTATGCAAGGGGGTTTACAGCAACCTAAATGGGGTCCTAGCCATCCCAAAAACTGGACAATGGGGAGACTTACCTTCAGGTTCCTGTTCTGGGTGCCACTTGATGGGGTCCAGCCCCAGCAGGACTCAGGGATACCCTCAGGATGAACGGCATCGGCAAGAGAGAAAGTAAAGGAGAGAAAATGAGGCTGATATTCCTTGGTTTACACAGAAAGCCAATAAAGCCCCTGACACAGCACTTGCTCTGTTCATGGAGGCCAAAGGTACCCTCTCGATGGAGCGAAGATGCAGAGCACCTTCTCGATTGGGTCCTAGAAGCCCAGCAAAAAGTGAACTCAGAGAGCCTCTGTGCTCTAGGGAATCTGGCTGAGAAAAAAGAGAGAGAAAGAGAGAGAGAATGACACAGGGAGACGCAGCTTAGGTAAAACGGGTCTACAGCTTTATTTTCAAAAGGGGCTTTTATACCTGAGTTACACATTTCCAGAAGTGAAAGATACAATGTCATGCAGAATCAGCTCAACATTCCATCAGTTTTACCTTTATCGAAACCAGGACATTTTTTGCATAACTTTTCACAAACAAGTGTCATATGTTATGTACATTATCTTCTGGCCCTGTGACCTGTTAACATTTTGTGACTTTTTCTTGATAAAGGTTGGTCAACCTGAAAACCTGTTTTCAGTTACAGTCTCATGGAACAAAGGTGCAGTGGGTTACAATAAATAAAGTACTTATTAACTCAAGGGTCTTATGTTGCTAATACCAAGGCTACTGCTTGTTTTTCTTGCATACCAACTATACTAGCTAATGCACTCCGAGGCGCAAATTGGGTAAAGGACAGGGAAACTCGGAAGGAAACATTGGCTCAACAATGCAGTATTATTCTAATAAAGCTTTTTTTATCACTCGAAGGTTATGCTTGGGGTTTTGTGAGCAATCATGTGCGTTAGTTACAAGAGTGTGGAAAACCTGCCAAGCAAGCTAAAATAGTAACAGAGGGGTTATAATTAAAATGTTCCTTTCAAGCCCAGGAGACTTAACTAGAGCCTTAAGTTGATTTTCTTCAGAGAATGATGGTCAGGGAGAGCACCTTGTTAATGTCAGAAGAATTGGTTAAAGGCATAATATAGTAAACAGTAGACAGACAGATTTTTGTTTCGGGCAGATGCTTGAGCAAGTCCAGGGAATCCCTCGAGTCCTGATCCGCCTTTGCCTGTCAGATCTTCTCTGCATGACCTTTGTCATGCGTGAGATCTCCCGTGGTGGCTCCTGGCAAATGTGGTTCTGTTCTCCATGTGAGAACACACCCAAGCCTGCCTGGTTGCCCAAGCCTTTGGGGCCGGGAACAGTAAGAGGATCAAGCTAAGCCATTCATCCTATAGTCCTTATACCCAATATATGTGTTCTGCACAGAGTACAATTAGTGATGTTTCAAACTGAAAGACTCTGCAGGTAGCAGGTCCTTATGCTGCAGTTCTGGTCCATCACTGAAAGCACAACAAAAAGGCAAACCTTGGTCATGCTCATGGCAAGGTCAGGGAAAGTATGCCTGGCACTTAGAAGGACAGAAAGGCCCTTGTAGCCGGGTGGCCAAGGGGTTGTGTGGTCACTACCTTCGGCTTGTGTGTCTGGGGTTGCTGCCTGTTCCGTGTCTTGGAACCTCTGAATTCTCACTGGTCACCCACAGGCACTTTCCTCCTGTCTCTCCTTTCTGCCAAGCATCCTTGGTGCACCATTCTGACTCCACTTAGAACTTGCTCGCTCAGTGAGATAACAGGGATCGGCACCCTGACTTCATTGCTTCTGCTGGCTGGAGTCTAGGTGGAGTCTTTCCCTATGACTTTCATGCTTTGCTATTCAACTCCCATTACCTGGTTAGGTCATTTCTGACAGCTCATACTCATAAGCGTACTGGCAGATGGTTCTGCATGTGCATGTGCATGTATACAGTAACATCCCTGAGAGGAAACTTGCACATATGCAGAAGTACATGTTTTATTCTCCAGGAATGTGAACTTTGGTAAACACCCAACTTTCTTTGTCCTGGTTATTTTCTTTCACTTGCTCATCTCAGATTTCACTTCTGACTCTGTAACTTAGCGCCAAGAGTGTTTGATCCACCCAGACTTCACTGATTTACTAAATGCCAAGACTCCCTTTCAGTTGCTCTCATTAGGCCCAGTTAGGTCTTCATACAATCAGGTATACCTGCTTGCCTACAAAGCCAAAGTGCCAATGAAGCCTGTCCCTGGTTGGGCCCAAAGACATCCAAGACAGCCACCTGGAAGGCAGGGTCCCTCTGAGTGTCACCTGGTGCAAATCCCCTATGACAAAATCAGAGAATCTGCTCCAGGGAGAGAGCCAGAATCCTCCCTCAGATGCAGACGCACACCTTTGCCCTTCTAGACCCCACAGCCAGGTGCATGACAACAGAGGAAAGAAGGAATTCACGTCAGGACTTTCAGCACACACCATGGGGTATCTTTGGCAGGACCACTATTGCCTAGACCCTGGACCCTGAAAACTAGCAGGCCTCAAATTGCCCTCAGGAGCTTCCCCATCTCCCACTCTCCCGAGTTCCCTAGGGCCATGCAATAAGCCCACCATCCTTGCTTCCTCCCTGTTCCCTCCCTCACAGTCACATCCCGGGAGAGGGCCACACACGTACAGCCACTCCTGCACATTCTTTGCCTACCTGCACTTCCAGGGAGGCTGGAAGTATCTGGAGGCATGCCATGCTCACACCCTGTCTCTCCTAGGATGCCTGTCGATTTTGCACAGACAGCCTACCTTAGCTTATCTTGCATTTTGTGTCACATAGTGCCAGTGTGTGCCAACCTCATGGAGAGAGCGTGCTGGCTTTTGGGCTGATCCTGGGCAGCACAGGCCAAGGACCTTTCTGTGTCTCCTCGCATGTGTGGAACAAGTCCTCAGTGCAACAGGCAATCTGTGGCTCTTTCTTCTTCAGGTCTCTGCCCTTTTCTGCAGGACGTTAGGCTCCTCACCATCCCAGTCCTGATGTAGCCACATCCACCATTTCCAAAGGGCGGCCCATGTGACCGCAGACTGAGGGCTCCACAGCCAGTGGTTTCAAAGCCCTACCCCACCTGATTTGTCCTGGGTGAATCCTCAGACCATGCACCCCCTCTTCCCGGTCCAAACACACACAACAACACGGTAGAAATGATGAGCTTGTTTTTGTATTTGGTCTAATTGCAGATTTCTGGAGCCACGGTCTGGAGTTATCACTGGCCATCCTTTCCTCCTTCCCATCCTAAACAGGGTCACTGCAGAGATTCAGCGACCAACTACCCTTAGACTGGGGACGCCTCGTGCCTCCTCTTATGGTTGCTCGGCACCTCCTCTCCTGTCGCCTTCATCTTTGTGTCTGCCCTGGGCCAGACACACACACACACACACACACACACACACACACACACACACACACACAGCCTACACAGCCTACACAAGCACATACATGTATACACACAAATGCTCGGCATGGGAACACAAATGCAAACAGGAAACACAGGTGTTTCATAAGCCCATGTTCCCTGATTGTGTTTGTGTCTCTGTGCTGAGCATATGTGTGTATACACGCATGTGCTTATGTCAGCTGTGTTTGTGAGTGTGTGTGTGTGTTTGTGTGTGTGGCCCAGGGAAGATGCAAAGATGAAGGTGACAGGAGAGGAGGTGCTGAGTTACCATAAGTGGAGGCATGAGGTGTCCCAATCTAAGGGTGGGTGGTTTCTGCAATGTCAGAGATGTAGTCGGTAGGCACAATGCCCTGCCCTTGTGGCTCCCTGTTCACCTCCTCCATGAGCTCTTCTCTCCATGAGGGTAAAGATGCAAGCTTCTATGTGCATCAGCTTGCCTCCCAGTAAGGCATTAACAGCTTCCATGACGCCTCTGCAAAGTCTCACAGCACAGGCACATGGCTAACATGATCCTCCCACTCCCCACCAGGTCCCATACCCACCCATCCTCAGTCCCCCTCACTGACCTTCAAGTCGATCTTGTAGCTAAGAAAGTCTTTATCTTGGTTGCTGATCATGACAGAAACTTGAGGGTGGTTCATAATCTGCTTTAGGTCAAGGAGCTATTTAGGACACATGCTGGGCCAGAAAACCCAATAGCAATAGTCCTAGTCTTGGGTGGAAGAAGCACACTGGAAAAGGAGTTTCCAATGATGCTGGGTACTTCCTCTTGCCCAGCCACCACTCATGTCCTCAGGCCCTGCCATACCATCAGACACGCTCATGGCTCCGTGTTCCCTGTGGTGTTTTGCATCTGAGGTGGTCTGCATCCCCCAACCAGGGGCTGTTTATCACACCTACTGTCCTCCTCCTGACTTTTGTGTGCTGGGTAGTGTCATGTCACTGCTTACCTGGTCAGTATTTGCAGTCCCTGTTGCACACTGTGTCTTCAAACAAGGGGGTGGTGTGCCTGTGTATGTATGTGGGTGTGTGGGTGTGTGTCTTCAACAAGAAAGCCCTGGGTCTTTGACCTGCTTCCTGTCTTCACAACAGATGGTAGGCATGTGTCTGAATTCGTCTGGCACTCAGAGCAGATGAGAACAGCAGCCCCTTACAGTTCCAGCTTGCTTGTGGACCACCTCGTGCATTTTCACTGCACTAGTGAGTGCAAATGCAGGGGTTCTGACTGATGGGCATGGGTCTTCGGACTCTCGCACTCTCAGATATTTCCCAGGATCATCCACATTTATAACAATAACTGTCTGCCGAGGTTGCTCTGGTGTACTGTCTCTGGTCATTTCTGGACTTGGGTGCTGCTCCTCCTCAGATGCAGGCCTGAGGAACACACCCAAAGTCATGGCTGTGACACTTACAGGTGTGGCCCTGCCAGACTCTTCTCAGCTGTGCCTTTGGAGCCTGCCTCTCCCCCGGACCACACTTCATTCAAGGGTCTCCCACACCTTCCCTGTTCCCTTGCCCTGTGCCCTCACCTGTTTTAGCATGATCTTTAGCACAACCATCTTGAAGGTTAAATTCTTAATTTGGCTATAAATCTTACGAATTTTAACAGCACAGTAACACAATTTTTCTAATGTGCACTGTTAGAGTTTGGTGAGATCTTGGTGAGTTTCTTGCTTTCAGTTACAAAGCCCTGCATTACTCTTAGGGCTGTAGTGTCTTCTGAAACTGAAAGAAAGACTACAAATATTCCAGACTAATTTGATTATGATACATTTTTCTAAAGACTTAAACAGTTTCTGCTTCCCCGCCGCCCAAAAAATTACCGCTAACTCCTGACGATCTTCATGATTTTATTGTGGGAATCTGGTAGAATTGAGATTCCTCAGTGCTTAGTAATTTCATCAGTAAGCTGTTCTGAGGTGAAAAACACATTGGAATCAGTTTTTAAATTAGTCCTAGACACAGCAATCAGGGGAAAAGGAAATAAAAGGAATACAGAGTGGACACAAACAAACTATTACTGTTAGAAGATGGCATGACCCTCCACACAGCGAACACTAAGGATGCCAGCAGAAAATTACTCGAGCTAATCAATGAATAGAGTTAGCTGCAGAATACAAAATTAGTACTCAGGAATCGCTTTCATTCTGATTCACCAGCAATGAAAAATGAGAAAGAGAACTTAAGGAAAGTATCTCATTCACCATCCAATGAAGAGACTCAAATATTTAGGAATATATTCCCCCAAAGAAAGCAAGGACCTGGTACAGAAAACTCTAAAACCATGTTGAAAGAAATTAAAGATGGCACAAGTAGATGAAGATGTATACCATGTTCTTGGATCAGAAGAATCAATATAGTGACCATGAGTATATAACTCAATGCAATCTATTGGTACATTCATTCACCATTGATATTCTTGGACTCAACTGTGGAATCCCTATAAAAACACCAACTGTGTTTTTCACTGGACTAGAACAAATAATTTCCCAATTTGTGTGGAAACACAAAAGACCTCCAATGAGCAAATCACTCTTGAGAAACAATGGAAATGGAGGAATCAGACTTCCTGACTTCAGACTATACTACAAAGCTACAGTCATCAAGATAGTAAGATACGGGGCCAAAGATAGAAATACAGATCAACAGAACAAAATAAGAAGTCCAGAGATGAAGCCACACACCCATGGCCACCGTGTCTTTGACAGAGGGGCCATAAATATGCAACGGACAAAAGACAACCTCTTGAACAAGCAGTTCTGGGAAAACAGGTCAACCACATTAAAAGAATGAAATATTTTCTAATGGCACACACAAAAATAAATGCAAAACGAATTAAAGACATAAGTGGAAGGCCAGAAACTATAAAGTTCTTAGACAAAACATAGGCAGAACACTCTCTGACAGAAATCACAGCAAGATCTTCTCCTCTATGTCCTACCTCCCAGAGTAATGGAAATAAAAACAGAAGGAAACAAAAGAGACTGATTGAAACTTCTAAGCTTCTGCAGAATGAAGGAAACTATAAGCAAGGTGAAAAGACAGCCTTCAGAACTGAAGCATATTACAACAAATCAAACAACTGCCCGAGAGTTAGTCTCCCATATATACAAGCAGCTCATGAAACTCAATACCAGAAAAACAAACAACCTGATCAAAAAGTGGGCAGAAGAACTAAATAGACATTGCTCCAGAGAAGATATACAGAAGGCTAATGAACACAGGACAGATGGTCAACATCACTCATTATCAGAGAGATTAAAGTCAATACCACAATGAGATGTCATCTCACACTGGTCACAATGACCATCACCCAAAGTCTCAAACAAGAAACACTGGAGAGGTAGTGGTAAGGTAACCAGATTACACTGTTGGTAGGAATGAAAACTGGAATAGCCACAATAAACCGTATGATTTCTTAAAAACATGGAAAGAGAACCATCATATGACCCAGCAATCCCACTGCTTGCATACACCCCAAGGAAAGCAGAACTGAAAGAGACATGTGTTCACCAATATTCATCCCATGACTATTACAATAGCTAGGACATGGAAGCAATCTAGATATCCACTGCAGATCAATGGGTAAGAAAGTGGTGGTATATATACACGATGGACTATTACTCAGCTATGAAAAAGAATGCATTTTAGTCCATTCTAGAGAGGTGAGTGAAACAGGAGCCTGTT
>NW_027219981.1:0-47696 GCF_027580195.1 Bos mutus
GCGCTAATCCCGAACTCAGCAGGCACTGATCACGTGGGCTGTCAAGCCGCGATCAGGTGACTGAGAGGGCGCTGATCATGTGACTGTTCATGTGCTGATTAGGTAGCTCTCCTGCACGGATCATGTGCCTCAGTAGGCAAGAATCAAGCAGATGACCAGCCATGAATCCTGGGGCCCAGCTGGCGATTATCAAGCAGATTAGCAGGCATGAATATTGCGCCCAGCGGGCGATTATCAACAGCTGTGCAGGCATGAATCATGCGGCCCATCTGGCGATTATCAAGCAGATGAGCAGGCATGAATCATGCGGCCCAACTGGCGATTATCTAGCAGATGAGCAGGCATGCATCCTGTGGCTCAGATGGCGATTATCAAGCAGCTGAGCAGGCGCTAATACCATAACTCAGCAGGCACTGATCACGTGGCTGTCATGCAGTGATCAGGTGACTGAGAGGCGCTGATCATGTGACTGCTCATGTGCTGATCAGGTAGCTCTCCTGCACGGATCATGTGCCTCAGCAGGCAAGTATCAAGCAGCTGAGCAGGCATGAATCCTGCGGCCCAGCTGGCGACTATCAAGTAGATGAGCAGGCATGAATCATGCGGCCCAGCTTGCGATTATCAAGCAGATGAGCAGGCATGAATCATGCGGCCAAGCTGGCGATTATCAAGCAGATGAGCAGGCATGAATCATGCGGCCCAGTTGGCGATTATCAAGCAGATGAGCAGGCATGAATCATATGGCCCAATGGCGATTATCAAGCAGCTGAGAAGGCATGAATCCTGCGGCCCAGCTGGCGATTATCAAGCAGCTGAGCAGGCATGAATTTCGGCCCAGCTGGCGATTATCAAGCAGCTGAGCAGGCATGAATCCTTCGGCCCAGCTGGCGATTATCAAGCAGATGAGCAGGCACGAATCATGCGGCCCAGCTGGCGATTATCAAGCAGCTGAGCAGGCATGAATCCCTGCGGCCCAGCTGGCGATTATCAAGCAGATGTGCAGGCATGAATCCTGCAGTGCAGCTGGCAATTATCAAGCAGATGAGCAGGCACGAATCATGCGGCCCAGCTGGCGAATATCAAGCAGATGAGCAGGCATTCATCCTGCGGCTCAGCTGCCGATTATCCAGCAGCTGAGCAAGCGCTAATCCCGTAACTCAGCAGGCACTGATCACGTGACTATCATGCAGTGATCAGGTGACTGAGAATCGCTGATCATGTGACTGCTCATGTGCTGATCAGGTAGCTCTCCTGCAAGGATCATGTGCCTCAGCAGGCAAGAATCAAGCAGCTGAGCAGGCATGAATCCTGCGGCCCAGCTAGCGATTATCAAGCAGATGAGCAGGCATGAATCATGCGGCCCAATGGCGATTATCAAGCAGCTGAGAAGGCATGAATCCTGCGGTCCAGCTTGCGATTATCAAGCAGATGAGCAGGCATGAATTATGCGGCCCAATGGCGATTATCAAGCAGCTGAGAAGGCATGAATCCTGCGGCCCAGCTGTCGATTATCAAGCAGCTGAGCAGGCATGAATCATGCGGCCCAATGGCGATTATCAAGCAGCTGAGAAGGCATGAATCCTGCAGCCCAGCTGGCGATTATCAAGCAGATGAGCAGGCATGAATCATGCGGCCCAGCTGGCGATTATCAAGCAGATGAGCAGGCATGAATTATGCGGCCCAGCTGGCGATTATCAACAGCTGAGCAGGCATGAATCCTGTGGCCCAGCTGGCCATTATCAAGCAGATGAGCAGCCATGAATCCTGCGGCCCAGCTGGCGATTATCAAGTAGCTGAGCAGGCATGAATCATGCGGCCCAGCTGGCGTTTATCAAGCAGATGAGCAGCAATGAATCCTGCCACCCATCTGGCGATTATCAAGCAGCTGAGCAGGCATGAATCCTGCGGTCCAGCTGGCGATTATCAAGCAGATGAGCAGGCATGAATCCTGGGGCCCAGCTGGCGATTATCAAGCAGATGAGCAGGCATGCATCCTGCTGCTCAGCTGGCGATTATCAAGCAGCTGAGCAGGCGCTAATCCCGTAACTCAGCAGGCACTGATCACGTGGCTGTCATGCAGGTGATCAGGTGACTGAGAGGCACTGGATCATTATGACTGTTCATGTGCTGATCATGTAGCTCTCCTGGCGATTACGGATCATGTTCCTCAGCAGGCAAGAATCAAGAAGCTGAACAGGCATGAATCCTGCGGCCCAGCTTGCGATTATCAAGCAGATGTGCAGGCAGGAATTATGCGGCCCAATATCGATTATCAAGCAGCTGAGAAGGCATGAATCCTGCGGCCCAGCTGACGATTACAAGCAGCTGAGAAGGCATGAATCCTGCAGCCCAGCTGGCGATTATCAAGCAGATGAGCAGGCATGAATCATGCGGCCCAGCTGGCGATTATCAAGCAGATGAGCAGGCATGAATTATGCGGCCCAATGGCGATTATCAAGCAGCTGAGAAGGCATGAATCCTGCGGCCAGGCTGGCGATTATCAAGCAGATGAACAGGCATGAATCATGCGGCCCAGCTGGCGATTATCAAGCAGATGAGCAGGCATGAATTATGCGGCCCAATGGCGATTATCAAGCAGCTGAGAAGGCATGAATCCTGCGGTCCAGCTGGCGATTATCAAGCAGATGAACAGGCCTGAATCATGCGGCCCAGCTGGCGATTATCAAGCAGATGAGCAGGCATGAATCATGCGGCCCAGCTGGCGATTATCAAGCAGATGAGCAGGCATGAATCCTGCGGCCCAGCTGGCGATTATCAAGCAGATGAGCAGGCATGCATCCTGCGGCTCAGCTGGCGATGATCAAGCAGCTGAGCAGGCGCTAATCCCGTAACTCAGCAGGCACTGATCACGTGGCTGTCTTACAGTGATCAGGTGACTGAGAGGCGCTTATCATGTGACTGCTCATGTGCTGATCAGGTAGCTCTACTGCACAGATCATGTGCCTCAGCAGGCAAGAATCAAGCAGCTGAGCAGGCATGAATCCTGCGGCCCAGCGGGCGATTATCAAGCAGCTGAGCAGGCATGAATCCTGCAGCCCAGCTGGCGATTATCAAGCAGATGAGCAGGCATGAATCATGCGGTCCAGCTGGCGATTATCAAGCAGATGAGCAGGCATGAATCATGCGGCCCAGCTGGCGATTATCAAGCAGATGAGCAGCCATGAAACCTGGGACCCAGCGGGCGTTTATTAAGCAGCTGAGCAGGCATGAATCCTGCGGCCCAGCTGGCGATTATCAAGCAGATGAGCAGGCATGAATCATGCGGCCCAGCTGGCGATTATCAAGCAGATGAGCAGGCATGAATCCTGCGGCCCAGCTGGCGATTATCAAGCAGCTGAGAAGGCATGAATCATGCGGCCCAGCTGGCGATTATCAAGCAGATGAGCAGGCATGAATCATGCGGCCCAGCTGGCGATTATCAAGCAGATGAGCAGGCATGAATTATGCAGCCCAGCTGGCGATTATCAAGCAGATGAGCAGGCATGAATCATGCGGCCATGCTGGCGATTATCAAGCAGATGAGCAGGCATGAATTATGCGGCCCAGATGGCGATTATCAACAGCTGAGCAGGCATGAATCCTGTGGCCCAGCTGGCCATTATCAAGCAGATGAGCAGCCATGAATCCTGCGGCCCAGCTGGCGATTATCAAGTAGCTGAGCAGGCATGAATCATGCGGCCCAGCTGGCGTTTATCAAGCAGATGAGCAGGCAATGAATCCTGCCACCCATCGCTGGCGATTATCAAGCAGCTGAGCAGGCATGAATCCTGCGGTCCAGCTGGCGATTATCAAGCAGATGAGCAGGCATGAATCCTGCGGCCCAGCTGGCGATTATCAAGCAGATGAGCAGGCATGCATCCTGCTGCTCAGCTGGCGATTATCAAGCAGCTGAGCAGGCGCTAATCCCGTAACTCTGCAGGCACTGATCACGTGGCTGTCATGCAGTGATCAGGTGACTGAGAGGCACTGATCATGTGACTGTTCATGTGCTGATCAAGTAGCTCTCCTGCACGGATCATGTTCCTCAGCAGGCAAGAATCAAGAAGCTGAACAGGCATGAATCCTGCGGCCCAGCTTGCGATTATCAAGCAGATGTGCAGGCAGGAATTATGCGGCCCAATATCGATTATCAAGCAGCTGAGAAGGCATGAATCCTGCGGTCCAGCTGGCGATTATCAAGCAGATGAACAGGCATGAATCATGCGGCCCAGCTGGCGATTATCAAGCACATGAGCAGGCATGAATCCTCAGGCCCAGCTGGCGATTATCAAGCAGAGGAACAGGCATGAATCATGCGGCCCAGCTGGCGATTATCAAGCACATGAGCAGGCATGAATCCTCAGGCCCAGCTTGCGATTATCAGCAGATGAGCAGGCATGAATCACGCGGCCCAATGGCGATTATCAAGCAGCTGAGAAGGCATGAATCCTGCGGCCCAGCTGGCGATTATCAAGCAGATGAACAGGCATGAATCCTGCGGCCCAGCCGGCGATAATCATGCAGCTGAGCAGGCGCTAATCCCGTAACTCAGCAGGCACTGATCACGTGGCTGTCATGCAGTGCTCAGGTGACTGAGAGGCGCTGATCATGTGACTGCTCATGTGCTGATCAGGTAGCTCTCCTGCACGATTCATGTGCCTCAGCAGGCAAGATTCAAGCAGTTGAGCAGGCATGAATCCTGCCGCCCAGCTTGCGATTATCAGCAGATGAGCAGGCATGAATCATGCGGCCCAATGGCGATTATCAAGCAGCTGAGAAGGCATGAATCCTGCGGCCCAGCTGGCGATTATCAAGCAGCTGAGCAGGCATGAATCCTGCGGCCCAGCGGGCGATTATCAAGCAGCTGAGCAGGCATGAATCCTGCAGCCCAGCTGGCGATTATCAAGCAGATGAGCAGGCATTATCAAGCAGATCCTGCAGGCATGAATCCAGCAGGCGATTATGAAGCAGCTGAGCAGGCGCTAATCCCGTAACACAGCAGGCACTGATCACGTGGCTGTCATGCAGTGCTCAGGTGACTGAGAGGTGCTGATCATGTGACTGCTCATGTGCTGATCAGGTAGCTCTCCTGCACGAATCATGTGCCTCAGCAGGCAAGATTCAAGCAGCTGAGCAGGCATGAATCCTGCGGCCCAGCTTGAGATTATCAGCAGATGAGCAGGCATAAATCATGCAGCCCAATGGCGATTATCAAGCAGATGAGCAGGCATGCATCCTGCGGCTCAGCTGGCGATTATCAAGCAGCTGAGCAGGCACTAATCCCGTAACTCACCAGGCACTGATCACGTGGCTGTCATACAGTGATCAGGTGACTGAGACGCGCTTATCATGTGACTGATCATGTGCTGATCAGGTAGCTCTCCTGCACGGATCATGTGCCTCAGCAGGCAAGAATCAAGCAGCTGAGCAGGCATGAATCCTGCGGCCCAGCTTGCGATTATCAAGCAGATGAGCAGGCATGAATCCTGCGGCCCATTGGCGATTATCAAGCAGCTGAGGAGGCATGAATCATGCGGTCCCGCTGGGGATTATCAAGCAGATGAGCAGGCATGAATCATGCGGCCCAGCTGGTGATTATCAAGCAGATGAGCAGGCATGAATCCTCCGACCCAGCTGGCGATTATCAAGCAGATGAGCAGGCATGAATCATGAGGCCCAGCGGGCGATTATCAAGCAGCTGAGCAGGCATGAATCCTGCGGCCCAGCTGGCGATTATGAAGCAGATGAGCAGCCATGAATCCTGCGGCTCAGCTGGCGATTATCAAGCAGCTGAGCAGGCGCTAATCCCTTAACTCAGCAGGCACTGATCACGTGGCTGTCATGCAGTGATCAGGTGACTGAGAGGCACTGATCATGTGACTGCTCATGTGCTGATCAGATAGATCTCCTGCACGGATCATGTGCCTCAGCAGGCAAGAATCAAGCAGCTGAGCAGGCATGAATCCTGCGGCCCAGCTGGCGATTATCAAGCAGCTGAGCAGGCATGAATCCTGCGGCCCAGCTGACGATTATCAAGCAGCTGAGCAGGCATGAATCATGCGGCCCAGCTGGCGATTATCAAGCAGCTGAGCAGGCATGAATCCTGTGGCCCAGCTTGCGATTATGAAGCAGATTAGCAGGCATGAATCATGAGTCCCAATGGAGATTATCAAGCGGCTGAGAAGGCATGAATCCTGCGGCCCAGCTGGCGATTATCAAGCAGATGAGCAGGCATGAATCATGCGGCCCAGGTGGCGATTATCAGGCAGATGAGCAGGCATGAATCCTGCGGCCCAGCTTGCGATTATGAAGCAGATTAGCAGGCATGAATCATGAGTCCCAATGGAGATTATCAAGTGGCTGAGAAGGCATGAATCCTGCGGCACAGCTGGCGATTATCAAGCAGATGAGCAGGCATGAATCATGCGGCCCAGCTGGCGATTATCAAGCAGATGAGCAGGCATGAATCATGCGGCCCAGCTGGCGATTATCAAGCAGATGAGCAGGCATGAATCATGCTGCCCAGCTGGCGATTATCAAGCAGATGAGCAGGCATGAATCCTGCGGCCCAGCTGGCGATTATCAAGCAGATGAGCAGGCATGCATTCTGCGGCTCAGCTGGCGATTATCAAGCAGCTGAGCAGGCGCTAATCCCGTAACTCAGCAGGCACTGATCACGTGGCTGTCATACAGTGATCAGGTGACTGAGAGGCGCTTATCATGTGACTGCTCATGTGCTGATCAGGTAGCTCTACTGCACAGATCATGTGCCTCAGCAGGCAAGAATCAAGCAGCTGAGCAGGCATGAATCCTGCGTCCCAGCGGGCGATTATCAAGCAGCTGAGCAGGCATGAATCCTGCAGCCCAGCTGGCGATTATCAAGCAGATGAGCAGGCATGAATCATGCGGTCCAGCTGGCGATTATCAAGCAGATGAGCAGGCATGAATCATGCGGCCCAGCTGGCGATTATCAAGCAGATGAGCAGCCATGAAACCTGGGACCCAGCGGGCGATTATTAAGCAGCTGAGCAGGCATGAATCCTGCGGCCCAGCTGGCGATTATCAAGCAGATGAGCAGGCATGAATCATGCGGCCCAGCTGGCGATTATCAAGCAGCTGAGCAGGCATGAATCCTGCGGCCCAGCTGACGATTATCAAGCAGCTGAGAAGGCATGAATCATGCGGCCCAGCTGGCGAATATCAAGCAGATGAGTAGGCATGAATCATGCGGCCCATCTGGCGATTATCAAGCAGATGAGCAGGCATGAATTATGCAGCCCAGCTGGCGATTATCAACAGCTGAGCAGGCATGAATCCTGTGGCCCAGCTGGCCATTATCAAGCAGATGAGCAGCCATGAATCCTGCGGCCCACCTGGCGATTATCAAGTAGCTGAGCAGGCATGAATCATGCGGCCCAGCTGGCGTTTATCAAGCAGATGAGCAGCAATGAATCCTGCCACCCATCGGGCGATTATCAAGCAGCTGAGCAGGCATGAATCCTGCGGTCCAGCTGGCGATTATCAAGCAGATGAGCAGGCATGAATCCGCGCCCAGCTGGCGATTATCAAGCAGATGAGCAGGCATGCATCCTGCTGCTCAGCTGGCGATTATCAAGCAGCTGAGCAGGCGCTAATCCCGAACTCTGCAGGCACTGATCACGTGGCTGTCGCGCAGTGATCAGGTGACTGAGAGGCACTGATCATGTGACTGTTCATGTGCTGATCAACAGCTCTCCTGCACGGATCATGTGCCTCAGCAGGCAAGAATCAAGAAGCTGAACAGGCATGAATCCTGCGGCCCAGCTGGCGATTATCAAGCAGATGAGCAGGCAGGAATTATGCGGCCCAATATCGATTATCAAGCAGCTGAGAAGGCATGAATCCTGCGGTCCAGCTGGCGATTATCAAGCAGATGAACAGGCATGAATCATGCGGCCCAGCTGGCGATTATCAAGCACATGAGCAGGCATGAATCCTCAGGCCCAGCTGGCGATTATCAAGCAAATGAGCAGGCATGAATCCTGCGGCTCAGCTGGCGATTATCAAGCAGATGAGCAGGCATGAATCCTGCGGCCCAGCTGGCGATTATCAAGCAGATGAGCAGCCATGAATCCTAAGGCTCAGCTGGCGATTATCAAGCAGCTGAGAGGCGCTAATCCCATAACTCAGCAGGCACTGATCACGTGGCTGTCATTCAGTGCTCAGGTGACTGAGAATCACGCTGATCAGGCATGAACTGCTCATGTGCTGATCAGGTAGCTCTTCTGCACGGATCATGTGCCTCAGCAGGCAAGAATCAAGCAGGTGAGAAGGCATGAATCCTGCGGCCCAGCTGGCGATTATCAAGCAGATGAACAGGCATGAATCCTGCGGCCCAGCCGGCGATTATCATGCAGCTGAGCAGGCGCTAATCCCGTAACTCAGCAGGCACTGATCACGTGGCTGTCATGCAGTGCTCAGGTGACTGAGAGGCGCTGATCATGTGACTGCTCATGTGCTGATCAGGTAGCTCTCCTGCACGGATCATGTGCCTCAGCAGGCAAGATTCAAGCAGTTGAGCAGGCATGAATCCTGCCGCCCAGCTTGCGATTATCAGCAGATGAGCAGGCATGAATCATGCGGCC
The DNA here is from genome assembly GCF_027580195.1 of Bos mutus. NCBI lineage: Eukaryota > Metazoa > Chordata > Mammalia > Artiodactyla > Bovidae > Bos > Bos mutus. The sequence goes on from NW_027219981.1 coordinate 8,625, forward strand.
CAATGGCGATTATCAAGCAGCTGAGAAGGCATGAATCCTGCGGCCCAGCTGGCGATTATCAAGCAGCTGAGCAGGCATGAATCCTGCGGCCCAGCGGGCGATTATCAAGCAGCTGAGCAGGCATGAATCCTGCAGCCCAGCTGGCGATTATCAAGCAGATGAGCAGGCATGAATCATGCGGTCCAGCTGCCGATTATCAAGCAGATGAGCAGGCATGAATCATGCGGCCCAGCTGGCGATTATCAAGCAGATGAGCAGCCATGAAACCTGGGGCCCAGCGGGCGATTATTAAGCAGCTGAGCAGGCATGAATCCTGGGGCCCAGCTGGCGATTATCAAGCAGATGAGCAGGCATGAATCATGCAGCCCAGCTGGCGATTATCAAGCAGATGAGCAGCCATGAATCATGCAGCCCAGCTGGCGATTATCAAGCAGCTGAGCAGGCATGAATCCTGCGGCCCAGCTGGCGATTATCAAGCAGATGAGCAGCCATGAATCATGCGGCCCAGCTGGCGATTATCAAGCACATGAGCAGGCATGCATCCTGCCACTCAGCTCGCGATATCAAGCAGCTGAGCAGGCGCTAATCCTGTAACTCCGCAGGCATTGATCACGTGGCTGTCCTGCAGTGATCAGGTGACTGAGAGGCACTGATCATGTGACTGCTCATGTGTTGATCAGGTAGCTCTCCTGATCGGATCATGTGCCTCAGCAGGCAAGAATCAAGCATCTGAGCAGGCATGAATCCTGCGGCCCAGCTGGCGATTATCAAGCAGATGAGCAGGAATGAATCATAAGGCCCAGCTGGCGATTACCAAGCAACTGAGCAGGCATGAATCCTGCGGCCCAGCTGGCGATTCTCAAGCAGATGAGCAGCCATTAATCCTGCGGCCCATCTGGCGTTTATAAAGCAGATGAGCAGCCATGAATCCTACAGCCCAGCTGGCGATTATCAAGCAGATGAGCAGTCATGAATCCTGCGGCCCAGCTGGCGATTATCAAGCAGATGAGCAGTCATGAATCCTACAGCCCAGCTGGCGATTATCAAGCAGATGAGCAGCCATGAATCCTGCAGCCCAGCTGGCGATTATCAAGCAGATGACCAGTCATGAATCCTGCGGCCCAGCTGGCGATTATGAAGCAGATGAGCAGGCATGAATCCTGCGGCCCAGTTGGCGATTATCAAGCAAATGAGCAGCCATGAAACCTGGGGCCCATAGGGCGATTATCAAGCAGATGAGCAGGCATGAAACCTGGGGCCGATAGGGCGATTATCAAGCAGATGAGCAGGCATGAATGCTGCGGCCCAGCTGGCGATTATGAAGCAGATGAGCAGGCATGAATCCTGGGGCCCAGCTGGCGATTATCAAGCAGCTGAGCAGGCAAAAATCCTGCAGCCCAGCTGGCGATTATCAAGCAGCTGAGCAAGCATGAATCCTGCAGCCCAGCTGTGGTTTATCAAGCAGATGAGCAGCCATGAATCCTGCATCTGCCCAGCTGGCGATTATCAAGCAGCTGATCAGGCATGAATCCTGCGCGCCCAGCTGGCGATTATCAAGCAGATGAGCAGGCATGAATCCTGCGGCCCAGCTGGCGATTATCAGCAGCTGAGCAGGCATGAATCCCTGCAGCCCAGCTGGGGTTTATCAAGCAGATGAGCAGCCATGAATCGTGCAGCCCAGCTGGGGTTTATCAAGCAGATGAGCAGGCATGAATCATGCGGCCCAGCTGGGGCGATTATCAAGCAGCTGAGCAGGCATGAATCCTGTCGGCCCAGCTGGCGATTATCAAGCAGCTGAGCAGGCATGAATCCTGCAGCCCAGCTGGGGTTTATCACGCAGATGAGCAGGCATGAATCCTGCGACCCAGCTGCTGATTATCAAGCAGCTGATCAGGCATGAATCCTGCCGCCCAGCTGGCGATTATCAAGCAGATGTGCAGCATGAATCCTGGGGCCCAGCTGGCGATTATCAAGCAGCTGAGCAGGCATGAATCCTGCGGCCCAGCTGGCGATTATCAAGCAGATGAGCAGGCATGAATCATGAGCAGGCATGCCCAGCTGCCCAGCTGGCGATTATCAAGCAGATGAGCAGGCATGAATCCTGCGGCTCAGCTGGCGATTATCAAGCAGATGAGCAGGCATGAATCATGCGGCCCAGCTGGCGATTATCACGCAGATGAGCAGGCATGAATCATGGTGAGCTGGCGATTATCAAGCAGCTGAGCAGGCATGAATCCTGCGGCCCAGCTGGCGATTATCAAGCAGATGAGCAGCCATGAATCCTGAGGCCCAGCTGGCGATTATCAAGCAGCTGAGCAGGCATGAATCCTGTGCCCAGCTGGCGATTATCAAGCAGCTGAGCAGGCATGAATCCTGCAGCCCAGCTGGCGTTTATCAAGCAGATGAGCAGGCATGAATCCTGAGGCCCAGCTGGCGATTATCAAGCAGATGAGCAGGCATGAATCCTGCAGCCCAGCTGGCGATTATCAAGCAGCTGAGCAGGCATGAATCCTGCAGCCCAGCTGGCGATTATCAAGCAGATGAGCAGGCATGAATCCTCAGTGCCCAGCTGGCGATTATCAAGCAGCTGAGCAGGCATGAATCCTGGGCCCAGCTGGCGATTATCACAGATGATGAGCAGGCATGAATCCTGCGGCCCAGCTGGCCATTATCAAGCAGATGAGCAGGCATGAATCATGAGGACCAGCTGGCGATTATCAAGCAGCTGAGAAGGCATGAATCCTGGGGTCCAGCTGGCGATTATCAAGCAGATGAGCAGGCATGAATCATGCGCGCCCAGCTGGCGATTATCAAGCAGATGAGCAGGCATGAATCCTGCGGCCCAGCTGGCGATTATCAAGCAGCTGAGCAGGCATGAATCCTGCGGCCCAGCTGGCGATTATCAAGCAGATGAGCAGCCAAAAATCATGCGGCCCAGCTGGCGATTATCAAGCAGATGAGCAGGCATGAATTATGCGGCCCAGCTGGCGATTATCAAGCAGATGAGCAGGCATGAATCATGCGGCCCAGCTGGCGATTATCAAGCAGATGAGCAGGCATGAATCCTGCGGCTCAGCTGGCGATTATCAAGCAGCTGAGCAGGCGCTAATCCCGTAATTCAGCAGGCACTTATCACGTGGCTGAGCAGGCAGTGATCAGGTGACTGATAGGGCTGATCATGTGACTGCTCATGTGTTGATCAGGTAGCTCTCCCCTGCACGGATCATGTGCCTCAGCAGGCAAGAATCAAGCAGCTGAGCAGGCATGAATCCTGCGGCCCAGCTGGCGATTATCAAGCAGATGAGCAGGCATGAATCATGCGCGCCCAGCTGGCGATTATCAAGCAGATGAGCAGGCATGAATCATGCGGCCCAGCTGGCGATTATCAAGCAGATGAGCAGGCATGAATCCTGCGGCCCATCTGGCGATTATCAAGCAGATGAGCAGGCATGAATCATGCGGCCCAGCTGGCGATTATCAAGCAGATGAGCAGGCATGAATCCTGCGGCCCAGCTGGCGATTATCAAACAGCTGAGCAGGCATGAATCATGCGGCCCAGCTGGCGTTTATCAAGCAGATGAGCAGGCATGAATCCTGCGGCCCAGCTGGCGATTATCAAGCAGATGAGCAGGCATGAATCCTGAGCCCAGCTGGCGATTATCAAGCAGATGAGCAGGCATGAATCCTGCGGCCCAGCTGGCGATTATCAAGCAGATGAGCAGGCATGAATCCTGCGGCCCAGCTGGCGATTATCAAACAGATGAGCAGGCATGAATCCTGCGGCCCAGCTGGCGATTATCAAACAGATGAGCAGGCATGAATCAATCCCGCCGGCCCAGCTGGCGTTAATCAAGCAGATGAGCAGCCATGAATTCTGCTGCCCAGCTGATTATCAGCAGATGAGCAGGCATGAATCCTGCGGCCCAGCTGGCGATTATCAAGCAGATGAGCAGGCATGAATCCTGCGGCCCAGCTGGCGATTATCAAGCAGATGAGCAGGCATGCATCCTGCGGCCCAGCCTGCAGCTGAGCAGGCGCGATTATCAGCAGCACTGATCACGTGGCTGTCAAGCCATGATCAGGTGACTGAGGCGCCATGTGAGTTCTGTGCGATTTATCAAGCAGATGAGCAGGCATGAATCCAGATGACCAGCCCAGCTGGCGATTATCAAGCAGATGAGCAGGCATGAATCCTGCAGCCCAGCTGGCGATTATCAAGCAGATGAGCAGGCATGAATCATGCGGCCCAGCTGGCGATTATCAAGCAGATGAGCAGGCATGAATCCTGTGGCCCAGCTGGCGATTATCAAGCAGCTGAGCAGGCGCTAATCCTGCAACTCAGCTGGCACTGATCGCAGATCAGCAGTGATCAGGTGACTGAGGCGCTGATCATGTGACTGCAGATGAGCTGATCCATGAAGCTCTCCTGCACGGATCATGTGCCTCAGCAGGCAATTATCAAGCAGCTGAGCAGGCATGAATCCTGCGGCCCAGCTGGCGATTATCAAGCAGATGAGCAGGCATGAATCATGCGGCCCAGCTGGCGATTATCAAGCAGATGAGCAGGCATGAATCATGTGGCCCAGCTGGCGATTATCAAGCAGCTGAGCAGGCATGAATCATGCGGCCCAGCTGGCGATTATCAAGCAGATGAGCAGGCATGAATCATATGGCCCAGCTGGCGATTATCAAGCAGCTGAGCAGGCATGAATCCTGCGGCCCAGCTGGCGATTATCAAGCAGCTGAGCAGGCATGAATCCTGCGGCCCAGCTGGCGATTATCAAGCAGCTGAGCAGGCATGAATCCTGTGCCCAGCTGGCGATTATCAAGCAGATGAGCAGGCATGAATCATGCGGCCCAGCTGGCGATTATCAAGCAGCTGAGCAGGCATGAATCCTGCGGCCCAGCTGGCGATTATCAAGCAGATGAGCAGGCATGAATCCTGCTGTGCCATGTGACTGATTATCAAGCAGCTCTCCAACACGGATGAGCAGGCATCGAATCATGCGGCCCAGCAGGCGATTATCAAGCAGATGAGCAGGCATGAATCCTGCGGTCCAGCTGCGGCTCAGCTGGCGATTATCAAGCAGCTGAGCAGGCGATGAATCCCGTAACTCAGCAGGCACTGATCCCGTGGCTGTCATGCAGTGATCAGGTGACTGAGAGGCGCTGATCATGTGACTGCTCATGTGCTGATCAGGTAGCTCTCCTGCACGGATCATGTGCCTCAGCAGGCAAGAATCAAGCAGCTGAGCAGGCATGAATCCTGCAGCCCAGCTGGCGATTATCAGCAGATGAGCAGGCATGAATCCTGCGGCCCAGCTGGCGATTATCAGGCAGATGAGCAGGCATGAATCATGCGGCCCAGCTGGCGATTATCAAGCAGATGAGCAGGCATGAATCCTGTGGCCCAGCTGGCGATTATCAAGCAGCTGAGCAGGCGCTAATCCCGTAACTCAGCAGGCACTGATCACGTGGCTGTCTGTGATCAGGTGACTGAGAGGCTGATCATGTGACTGCTCAGGTGACTGAGCTCTCCTGCACGGATCATGTGCCTCAGCAGGTGCTGATCAAGCAGCTGAGCAGGCATGAATCATGCGCCCCAGCAGGCGATATCAAGCAGATGAGCAGGCATGAATCCTGCGGCCCAGCTTGCGATTATCAAGCAGATGAGCAGGCATAAATCATGCGGCCCAGCTGGCGATTATCAAGCAGATGAGCAGGCATGCATCCTGCAGCTCAGCTGGCGATTATCAAGCAGCTGAGCAGGGCGTGGCTAAGCTGGCGATTATCAGCAGGCACTGAGGCACGTGGCTGCAGCACAGCTGCACAGTGATCAGGTGACTGAGAGGCGCGAATCATGTGGCCCTCTGGCGCTGATCAGGCAGCTGAGCACGGATGAATCCTGTGCCCCAGCAGGCGAGAATCAAGCAGCTGAGCAGGCATGAATCCTGCGCCCAGCTGGCGATTATCAAGCAGATGAGCAGGCATGAATCCTGCGGCTCAGCTGGCGATTATCAAGCAGATGAGCAGGCGCTAATCCCTAAGTCAGCAGGCACTGATCACGTGGCTGTCACGCGCAGTGATCAGGTGACTGAGAGGCGCTGATCATGTGACTATCATGCAGCTGGTCAGGTAGCTCTTCTGCACGGATCATGTGCCTCAGCAGGCAAGAATCAAGCAGCTGAGCAGGCATGAATCCTGCGGCCCAGCTGGCGATTATCAGCAGATGAGCAGGCATGAATCATGCAGCCCAATGGCGATTATCAAGCAGCTGAGAAGGCATGAATCCTGCGGCCCAGCTGGCGATTATCAAGCAGATGAGCAGGCATGAATCATGCGGCCCAGCTGGCGATTATCAAGCAGATGAGCAGGCATGAATCCTGCAGCCCAGCTGGCGATTATCAAGCAGCTGAGCAGGCATGAATCATGCGGCCCAGCTGGCGATTATCAAGCAGATGAGCAGGCATGAATCATGCGGCCCAGCTGGCGATTATCAAGACAGATGAGCAGGCATGAATCCTGCGGCCCAGCTGGCACTTATCAGCAGCTGAGCAGGCATGAATCATGCTGTCATGCAGTGCCCAGCTGGCGATTATCAAGCAGATGAGCAGCCATGAATCATGCTGCCCAGCTGGCGATTATCAAGCAGATTGAGCAGGCATGAATCATGCGGCCCAGCTGGCGATTATCAAGCAGATGAGCAGGCATAAATCCTGCGGCCCAGCTGGCGATTATCAAGCACATGAGCAGGCATGCATCCTGCCGCTCAGCTCGCGATATCAAGCAGCTGAGCAGGCGCTAATCCTGTAACTCCGCAGGCATTGATCACGTGGCTGTCATGCAGTGATCAGGTGACTGATAGGCACTGATCATGTGACTGCTCATGTGTTGATCAGGTAGCTCTCCTGAACGGATCATGTGGCTCAGCAGGCAAGAATCAAGCAGCTGAGCAGGCATGAATCCTGCGGCCCAGCTGGCGATTATCAAGCAGATGAGCAGGCATGAATCATGCGGCCCAGCTGGCGATTATCAAGCAGTGAGCAGGCATGAATCCCTGCGGCCCACCTGGCGATTCTCAAGCAGATGAGCAGGCATTAATCCTGCGGCCCATCTGGCGTTTATAAAGCAGATGAGCAGGCATGAATCCTGCAGCCCAGCTGGCGATTATCAAGCAGCTGAGCAGGCAAATCCTGCAGCCCAGCTGGTGATTATCAAGCAGCTGAGCAGGCATGAATCCTGCAGCCCAGCTGGCGATTATCAAGCAGATGAGCAGGCATGAATCCTGCGGCCCAGCTGGCGATTATCAAGCAGATGAGCAGGCATGAATCCCTGCGGCCCAGCTGGCGATTATCAAGCAGATGAGCAGGCATAAAACCTGGGGCCCAGCTGGCGATTATCAGCAGATGAGCAGGCATGAATCCTGCGGCCCAGCTGGCGATTATGAAGCAGATGAGCAGGCATGAATCCTGGGGCCCAGCTGGCGATTATCAAGCAGCTGAGCAAGCATGAATCCTGCAGCCCAGCTGGGGTTTATCAAGCAGATGAGCAGCCATGAATCCTGCGGCCCAGCTGGCGATTATCAAGCAGCTGAGCAGGCATGAATCCTGCAGCCCAGCTGGCGATTATCCAGCAGCTGAGCAGGCATGAATCCTGCAGCCCAGCTGTGGTTTATCAAGCAGATGAGCAGCCATGAATCCTGCGGCCCAGCTGGCGATTATCAAGCAGCTGATCAGGCATGAATCCTGCGGCCCAGCTGGCGATTATCAAGCAGATGAGCAGGCATGAATCCTGCGGCCCAGCTGGCGATTATCAAGCAGCTGAGCAGGCATGAATCCTGCAGCCCAGCTGGGGTTTATCAAGCAGATGAGCAGCCATGAATCCTGCAGCCCAGCTGGGGTTTATCAAGCAGATGAGCAGCCATGAATCCTGCGGCCCATCTGGCGTTTATCAAGCAGATGAGCAGCGATGAATCATGCGCCCAGCAGGCGATTATGAATCAGATGAGCAGACATGCAGCTGGCAATTATCAAGCGCTGAGATTATGAAGCAGCTGAGCAGGCGTTTAATCCCGAAATCAGCGCAGGCACTGATCACGTGGCTGTCAGCTGGCGATCAGGTGACTGAGCAGGCGCTGATCATGTGACTGTTCATGTGCTGATTAGGTAGCTCTCCAGGCACGGATCATGTGCCCCAGTAGGCGATTATCAAGCAGATGACCAGCCATGAATCCTGCGGCCCAGCTGGCGATTATCAAGCAGCTGAGCAGGCATGAATATTGCGGCCCAACGGGCGATTATCAAGCAGCTGTGCAGGCATGAATCATGCGGCCCATCTGGCGATTATCAAGCAGATGAGCAGGCATGAATCATGCGGCCCAGCTGGCGATTATCTAGCAGATGAGCAGGCATGCATCCTGTGGCTCAGCTGGCGATTATCAAGCAGCTGAGCAGGCGCTAATACCATAACTCAGCAGGCACTGATCCCGTGGCTGTCATGCAGTGCTCAGGTGACTGAGAAGCGCTGATCATGTGACTGCTCATGTGCTGATTATGGAGCTCTCCAACACGGATCATGTGCCTCAGCAGGCAAGAATCAAGCAGCTGAGAAGCCATGAATCCTTCGGCTCAGCTGGCAATTATCAAGCAGCTGAGCAGGCGCGAATCCCGTAACTCAGCAGGCACTGATCCCGTGGCTGTCATGCAGTGCTCAGGTGACTGAGAGGCGCTGATCATGTGACTGCTCATGTGCTGATCAGGTAGCTCTCCTGCACGGATCATGTGCCTCAGCAGGCAAGAATCAAGCAGCTGAGCAGGCATGAATCCTGCGGCCCAGCTTGCGATTATCAGCAGATGAGCAGGCATGAATCATGCGGCCCAATGGCGATTATCAAGCAGCTGAGAAGGCATGAATCCTGCTGCCCAGCTGGCGATTATCAAGCAGATGAACAGGCATGAATCCTGCGGCCCAGCTGGCGATTATCAAGCAGCTGAGCAGGCGCTAATCCCGTAACTCAGCAGGTACTGATCACGTGGCTGTCATGCAGTGCTCAGGTGACTGAGAGGTGCTGATCATGTGATTGCTCATGTGCTGATCAGGTAGCTCTCCTGCACGAATCATGTGCCTCAGCAGGCAAGATTCAAGAGCTGAGCAGGCATGAATCCTGCGGCCCAGCTTGAGATTATCAGCAGATGAGCAGGCATAAATCATGCAGCCCAATGGCGATATTCAAGCAGATGAGCAGGCATGCATCCTGCGGCTCAGCTGGCGATTATCAAGCAGCTGAGCAGGCGCTAATCCCGTAACTCACCAGGCACTGATCACGTGGCTGTCATACAGTGATCAGGTGACTGAGAGGCGCTTATCATGTGACTGCTCATGTGCTGATCAGGTAGCTCTCCTGCACGGATCATGTGCCTCAGCAGGCAAGAATCAAGCAGCTGAGCAGGCATGAATCCTGCGGCCCAGCTGGCGATTATCAAGCAGATGAGCTGCGATGAATCCGGCGGCTCAGCTGGTGATTATCAAGCAGCTGAGCAGGCGCTAATCCCCTAAGTCAGCAGGCACTGATCACGTGGCTGTCATGCAGTGATCAGGTGACTGAGAGGCGCTGATCATGTGACTGCTCATGTGCTGGTCAGGTAGCTCTTCTGCACGGATCATGTGCCTCAGCAGGCAAGAATTAAGCAGCTGAGCAGGCATGAATCCTGCGGCCCAGCTTGCGATTATCAGCAGATGAGCAGGCATGAATCATGCGGCCCAATGGCGATTATCAAGCAGCTGAGAAGGCATGAATCCTGCGGCCCAGCTGGCGATTATCAAGCAGCTGAGCAGGCATGAATTCTGCGGCCCAGTGGGCGATTATCAAGCAGCTGAGCAGGCATGAATCCTGCAGCCCAGCTGACGATTATCAAGCAGATGAGCAGGCATGAATCATGCGGTCCAGCTGGCGATTATCAAGCAGATGAGCAGGCATGAATCATGCGGCCCAGCTCTCGATTATCAAGACAGATGAGCAGCCATGAAACCTGGGGCCCAGCGGGCGATTATCAAGCAGCTGAGCAGGCATGAATCATGCGGCCCAGCTGGCGATTATCAAGCAGATGAGCAGCCATGAATCATGCTGCCCAGCTGGCGATTATCAAGCAGATTAGCAGCCATGAATCATGCGGCCCAGCTGGCGATTATCAAGCAGATGAGCAGCCATAAATCATGCGGCCCAGCTGGCGATTATCAAGCACATGAGCAGGCATGCATCCTGCCGCTCAGCTCGCGATATCAAGCAGCTGAGCAGGCGCTAATCCTGTAACTCCGCAGGCATTGATCACGTGGCTGTCATGCAGTGATCAGGTGACTGATAGGCACTGATCATGTGACTGCTCATGTGTTGATCAGGTAGCTCTCCTGAACGGATCATGTGGCTCAGCAGGCAAGAATCAAGCAGCTGAGCAGGCATGAATCCTGCGGCCCAGCTGGCGATTATCAAGCAGATGAGCAGGCATGAATCATAAGGCCCAGCTGGCGATTATCAAGCAAGTGAGCAGGCATGAATCCTGCGGCCCACCTGGCGATTCTCAAGCAGATGAGCAGCCATTAATCCTGCGGCCCATCTGGCGTTTATAAAGCAGATGAGCAGCCATGAATCCTACAGCCCAGCTGGCGATTATCAAGCAGCTGAGCAGGAAAAATCCGGCAGCCAAGCTGGTGATTATCAAGCAGCTGAGCAGGCATGAATCCTGCAGCCCAGCTGGCGATTATCAAGCAGATGAGCAGGCATGAATCCTGCGGCCCAGCTGGCGATTATGAAGAAGATGAGCAGGCATGAATCCTGCGGCCCAGCTGGCGATTATCAAGCAGATGAGCAGCCATAAAACCTGGGGCCCATAGGGCGATTATCAAGCAGATGAGCAGGCATGAATCCAGCGGCCCAGCTGGCGATTATGAAGCAGATGAGCAGGCATGAATCCTGGGGCCCAGCTGTCGATTATCAAGCAGCTGAACATGCATGAATCCTGCAGCCCAGCTGGGGTTTATCAAGCAGATGAGCAGCCATGAATCCTGCGGCCCAGCTGGCGATTATCAAGCAGCTGAGCAGGCAAAAATCCTGCAGCCCAGCTGGCGATTATCCAGCAGCTGAGCAGGAATGAAACCTGCAGCCCAGCTGTGGTTTATCAAGCAGATGAGCAGCCATGAATCCTGCGGCCCAGCTGGCGATTATCAAGCAGGTGATCAGGCATGAATCCTGCGGCCCAGCTGGCGATTATCAAGCAGATGAGCAGGCATGAATCCTGCGGCTCAGCGGGCGATTATCAAGCAGCTGAGCAGGCATGAATCCTGCAGCCCAGCTGGGGTTTATCAAGCAGATGAGCAGCCATGAATCCTGCAGCCCAGCTGGGGTTTATCAAGCCGATGAGCAGTCATGAATCCTGCGGCCCATCTGACGTTTATCAAGCAGATGAGCAGCCATGAATCCTGCGGCCCAGCTGGCGATTATCAAGCAGCTGAGCAGGCAAAAATCCTGCAGCCCAGCTGGCGATTATCAAGCAGCTGAGGAGGCATGAATCCTGCAGCCCAGCTGGGGTTTATCAAGCAGATGAGCAGCCATGAATCCTGCGGCCCACCTGCTGATTATCAAGCAGCTGATCAGGCATGAATCCTGCCGCCCAGCTGGCGATTATCAAGCAGATGTGCAGCCATGAAACCTGGGGCCCAGCGGGCCATTATCAAGCAGCTGAGCAGGCATGAATCCTGCGGCCCAGCTTGCGATTATCAAGCAGATGAGCAGGCATGAATCATGCGGCCCAGCTGGCGATTATCAAGCAGATGAGCAGGCATGAATCATGCGGCCTAGCGGGCGATTATCAAGCAGCTGAGCAGGCATGAATCCTGCGGCCCAGCTGGCGATTATCAAGCAGCTGAGAAGGAATGAATCCTGCGGCCCAGCTGGCGATTATCAAGCAGAGGAGCAGGCATGAATCCTGCGGCCCAGCTGGCGATTATCAAGCAGCTGAGCAGGCATGAATCCTGCAGCCCAGCTGTGGTTTATCAAGCAGATGAGCAGCCATGAATCCTGCGGCCCAACTGGCGATTATCAAGCAGCTGATCAGGCATGAATCCTGCGGCCCAGCTGGCGATTATCAAGCAGATGAGCAGGCATGAATCCTGCGGCCCAGCTGGGGTTTATCAAGCAGATGAGCAGCCATGAATCCTGCAGCCCAGCTGGGGTTTATCAAGCAGATGAGCAGCCATGAATCCTGCGGCCCATCTGGCGTTTATCAAGCAGATGAGCAGCGATGAATCCTGCGGCCCAGCTGGCTATTATCAAGCAGCTGAGCAGGCAAAAATCCTGCAGCCCAGCTGGCGATTATCAAACAGCTGAGCAGGCATGAATCCTGCAGCCCAGCTGGGGTTTATCAAGCAGATGAGCAGCCATGAATCCTGCGGCCCAGCTGCTGATTATCAAGCAGCTGATCAGGCATGAATCCTGCCGCCCAGCTGGCGATTATCAAGCAGATGTGCAGCCATGAAACCTGGGGCCCAGCGGGCCATTATCAAGCAGCTGAGCAGGCATGAATGCTGCGGCCCAGCTGGCGATTATCAAGCAGCTGAGAAGGATTGAATCCTGCGGCCCAGCTGGCGATTATCAAGCAGATGAGCAGCCATGAATTATGCGGCCCAGCTGGCGATTATCAAGCAGATGAGCATGCACGCATCCTGCCGCTCAGCTGGCGATATCAAGCAGCTGAGCAGGCGCTAATCCTGTAACTCCGCAGGCACTGATCATGTGACTGCTCATGTGTTGATCAGGTAGCTCTCCTGAATGGTTCATGTGCCTCAGCAGGCAAGAATCCAGCAGCTGAGCAGGCATGAATCCTGCGGCCCAGCTGGCGATTATCAAGAAGATGAGCAGGCATGAATCATGCGGCCCAGCTGGCGATTATCAAGCAGATGAGCAGGCATGAATCCTGCGGCCCATCTGGCGATTATCAAGCAGATGAGCAGGCATGAATCCTGAGGCCCAGCTGGCGATTATCAAGCAGCTGAGCAGGCATGAATCCTGCACCCAGCTGGCGATTATCAAGCAGCTGAGCAGGCATGAATCCTGCAGCCCATCTGGGGTTTATCAAGCAGATGAGCAGCCATGAATCCTGAGGCCCTGCTGGCGATTATCAAGCAGCTGAGCAGGCATGAAACCTGCATCCAGCTGGCGATTATCAAGCAGCTGAGCAGGCATGAATCCTGCAGCCCAGCTGGGGTTTATCAAGCAGATGAGCAGCCATGAATCCTGCGGCCCAGCTGGCGATTATCAAGCAGATGAGCAGGCATGAATCCTGCGGCCCAGCTGGCGATTATCAAGCAGATGAGCAGGCATGAATCCTGCGGCCCAGCTGGCCATTATCAAGCGGATGAGCAGCCATGAATCATGCGGACCAGCTGGCGATTATCAAGCAGAAGAGCAGGCATGAATCATGCGGCCCAGCTGGCGATTATCAAGCAGATGAGCAGGCATGAATCATGCGGCCCATCGGGCGATTATCAAGCAGCTGAGCAGGCATGAATCCTGCGGCCCAGCTGGCGATTATCAAGCAGCTGAGCAGGCATGAATCCTGCAGCCCAGCTGGCGATTATCAAGCAGATGAGCAGGCATGAATCATGCGGCCCAGCTGGCGATTATCAAGCAGATGAGCAGGCATGAATCCTGCGACCCAGCGGGCGATTATCAAGCAGCTGAGCAGGAATGAATCCTGCCGCCCAGCTGGCGATTATGAAGCAGATGAGCAGCCAAGAATCATGCGGCCCAGCTGGCGATTATCAAGCAGATGAGCATGCATGAATCATGCGGCCCAGCTGGCGATTATCAAGCAGATGAGCAGGCATGAATCATGCGGCCCAGCTGGCGATTATCAAGCAGATGAGCAGGCATGCATCCTGCGGCTCAGCTGGCAATTATCAAGTAGCTGAGCATTCGCTAATCCCGTAAATCTGCAGGCACTGGTCACGTGGCTGTCATGCAGTGATCAGGTGACTGATAGGCGCTGATCATGTGACTGCTATGTGTTGATCAGGTAGCTCTCCTGAACGGATCATGTGCCTCAGCAGGCAAGAATCAAGCAGCTGAGCAGGCATGAATCCTGCGGCCTAGCTGGCGATTATTAAGCAGATGAGCAGGCATGAATCATGCGGCCCAGCTGGCGATTATCAAGCAGGTGAGCAGGCATGAATCATGCGGCCCAATGGCGATTATCAAGCAGCTGAGAAGGCATGAATCCTGGGGTCCATCTGGCGATTATCAAGCAGATGAGAAGGCATGAATCATGCGGCCCAGCTGGCGATTATCAAGCAGATGAGCAGGCATGAATCCTGCGACCCATCGGGCGATTATCAAGCAGCTGAGCAGGAATGAATCCTGCGGCCTAGCTGGCGATTATTAAGCAGATGAGCAGGCATGAATCATGCGGCCCAGCTGGCGATTATCAAGCAGGTGAGCAGGCATGAATCATGCGGCCCAGCTGGCGATTAGCAAGCAGGTGGGCATGCATGAATCCTGCAGCACAGCTGGCGATTATCAAGCAGCTGAGCAGGCATAAATCCTGCAGCACAGCTGGCGATTATCAAGCAGATGAGCAGGCACGAATCATGCGGCCCAGCTGGCGATTATCAAGCAGCTGAGCAGGCATGAATCCTGAAGCCCAGCTGACGATTATCAAGCAGATGAGCAGGCATGAATCCTGCAGTGCAGCTGGCGATTATCAAGCAGATGAGCAGGCATGAATCCTGCGGCCCAGCTGGCGATTATCAAGCAGATGCAGGCAGGCATGAATCCTGCGGCTCAGCTGGCGATTATCCAGCAGCTGAGCAGGCGCTAATCCCGTAACTCAGCAGGCACTGATCACGTGGCTATCATGCAGTGATCAGGTGACTGAGAATCGCTGATCATGTGACTGCTCATGTGCTGATCAGGTAGCTCTCCTGCACGGATCATGTGCCTCAGCAGGCAAGAATCAAGCAGCTGAGCAGGCATGAATCCTGCGGCCCAGGCGATTATCAAGCAGATGAGCAGGCATGAATCCTGCAGCCCAGCTGGCGATTATCAAGCAGATGAGCAGGCATGAATCATGCGGCCCAGCTGGCGATTATCAAGCAGATGAGCAGGCATGAATTATGCGGCCCAGCTGGCGATTATCAAGCAGCTGAGCAGGCATGAATCCTGCGGTCCAGCTGGCGATTATCAAGCAGATGAGCAGGCATGAATCATGCGGCCCAATGGCGAATATCAAGCAGATGAGCAGAGCAGGCATGAATCCTGCGGCCCAGCTGGCGATTATCAAGCAGATGAACAGGCATGAATCATGCGGCCCAGCTGGCGATTATCAAGCAGATGAGCAGGCATGAATCCTGCGGCCCAGCTGGCGATTATCAAGCAGATGAGCAGGCATGAATCATGCGGCCCAGCTGGCGATTATCAAGCAGATGAGCAGGCATGAATCCTCCGGCCCAGCTGGCGATTATCAAGCAGATGAGCAGGCATGAATCATGCGGCCCAGCTGGCGATTATCAAGCAGATGAGCAGCCATGAATCCTGCGGCTCAGCTGGCGATTATCAAGCAGCTGAGCTGGCGCTAATCCCATGAACTCAGCAGGCACTGATCTGGTGGCTATCAGCAGTAATCAGGTGACTGAATGCTGATCATGTGACTGCTCATGTGATGATCAGCTGAGCTCTCAGGCACGGATCATGTGCCTCAGCAGGCGATTATCAAGCAGATGAGCAGGCATGAATCCTGCGGCCCAGCTGGCGATTATCAAGCAGATGAGCAGGCGCTAATCACGTAACTCAGCAGGCACTGATCACATGGCTGTCATGCAGTGATCAGGTGACTGAGAGGCGCTGATCATGTGACTGCTCATGTGCTGATCAGGTAGCTCTCCCGCACGGATCATGTGCCTCAGCAGGCAAGAATCAAGCAGCGGAGAAGGCATGAATCCTGCAGCCCAGCTGGCGATTATCAAAGCAGATGAGCAGGCATGAATCATGCGGCCCAATGGCGATTATCAAGCAGATGAGCAGGCATGAATCCTGCGGCCCAGCTGGCGATTATCAAGCAGATGAACAGGCATGAATCCTGCGGCCCAGCTGGCGATTATCAAGCAGCTGAGCAGGCATGAATCCTGCGGCCCAGCTGGCGATTATCAAGCAGATGAGCAGGCATGAATCCTGCGGCCCAGCTGGCGATTATCAAGCAGCTGAGCAGGCATGAATCCTGCAGCCCAGCTGGGGTTTATCAAGCAGATGAGCAGGCATGAATCCTGCAGCCCAGCTGGCGATTATCAAGCAGATGAGCAGCCATGAATCCTGCGGCCCATCTGGCGTTTATCAAGCAGATGAGCAGCGATGAATCCTGCGGCCCAGCTGGCTATTATCAAGCAGCTGAGCAGGCAAAAATCCTGCAGCCCAGCTGGCGATTATCAAACAGCTGAGCAGGCATGAATCATGCAGCCCAGCTGGCGTTTATCAAGCAGATGAGCAGGCATGAATCCTGGGGCCCAGCTGCGATTATCAAGCAGCTGAGCAGGCATGAATCCTGCGGCCCAGCTGGCGATTATCAAGCAGATGTGCAGGCATGAATCCTGGGGCCCAGCTGCGGCAAGCATTATCAAGCAGCTGAGCAGGCATGAACAAGCAGCTGAGCAGGCATGAATCCCAGCTGGCAATTATCAAGCAGCTGAGAAGGCATGAATCCTGCGGCCCAGCTGGCGATTATCAAGCAGATGAGCAGCCATGAAATCCTGCGGCCCAGCTGGCGATTATCAAGCAGATGAGCAGGCATGAATCATGCGGCCCAGCTGGCGATTATCAAGCAGATGAGCAGGCATGAATCCTGCGGCCCAGCTGGCGATTATCAAACAGCTGAGCAGGCATGAATCCTGGCTGAAGCAGATTATCAAGCAGATGAGCACGCATCATGTGCCTCAGCTGGCGATTATCAGCAGCTGAGCAGGCATGAATCCTGCGGCCCAGCTGGCGATTATCAAGCAGCTGATCAGGCATGAATCCTGCGGCCCAGCTGGCGATTATCAAGCAGATGAGCAGGCATGAATCCTGCGGCCCAGCTGGCGATTATCAAGCAGATGAGCAGGCATGAATCTGGCGGACCAGCTGGCGATTATCAAGCAGATGAGCAGGCATGAATCATGCGGCCCAGCTGGCGATTATCAAGCAGCCTGAGCAGGCGCAGATGAGCAGGCAGCTGATCATGGCTGGACCAGCTGGCGATTATCGCTATCAGATGAGCAGGCATGAATCATGCGGCCCAGCTGGCGATTATCAAGCAGATGAGCAGGCATGAATCATGCGGCCCAGCTGGCGATTATCAAGCAGATGAGCAGCCATGAATCATGCGGCCCAGCTGGCGATTATCAAGCAGATGAGCAGGCATGAATCATGCGGCCCAGCTGGCGATTATCAAGCAGATGAGCAGGCATGAATCATGCGGCCCAGCTGGCGATTATCAAGCAGCTGAGCAGGCATGAATCATGCGGCCCAGCTGGCGATTATCAAGCAGCTGAGCAGGCATGAATCCTGCAGCCCAGCTGGCGATTATCAAGCAGATGAGCAGGCATGAATCATGCGGCCGAATGGCGATTATCAAGCAGCTGAGAAGGCATGAATCCTGGGGTCCATCTGGCGATTATCAAGCAGATGAGCTGAGGGATGATCCTGCGGCCCAGCTGGCGATTATCAAGCAGATGAGCAGAGGCATGAATCCTGCGACCCAGCAGGCGATTATCAAGCAGCTGAGCAGGCATGAATCCTGCAGCCCAGCTGGCGATTATCAAGCAGATGAGCAGCCATGAATCATGCGGCCCAGCTGGCGATTATCAAGCAGATGAGCAGGCATGAATCATGCGGCCCAGCTGGCGATTATCAAGCAGATGAGCAGGCATGAATTATGCGGCCCAGCTGGCGATTATCAACAGCTGAGCAGGCATGAATCCTGTGGCCCAGCTGGCGATTATCAAGCAGATGAGCAGCCATGAATCCTGCGGCCAAGCTGGCGATTATCAAGTAGCTGAGCAGGCGTGAATCATGGGGCCCAGGTGGCGTTTATCAAGCAGATGAGCAGCAATGAATCCTGCGGCCCATCGGGCGATTATCAAGCAGCTGAGCAGGCATGAATCCTGCGGTCCAGCTGGCGATTATCAAGCAGATGGGCAGGTATGAATCCTTCGGCCCAGCTGGCGATTATCAAGCAGATGAGCAGGCATGAATCCTGCGGCCCAGCTGGTGATTATCAAGCAGATGAGCAGGCATGAATCATGCGGCCCAGCTGGTGATTATCAAGCAGATGAGCAGGCATGAATCCTCCGACCCAGCTGGCGATTATCAAGCAGATGAGCAGGCATGAATCATGCAGCCCAGCGGGCGATTATCAAGCAGCTGAGCAGGCATGAATCCTGCGGCCCAGCTGGCGATTATCAAGCAGATGAGCAGCCATGAATCCTGCCGCTCAGCTGGCGATTATCAAGCAGATGAGCAGGCGCTAATCCCGTAACTCAGCAGGCACTGATCACGTGGCTGTCATGCAGTGATCAGGTGACTGAGAGGCGCTGATCATGTGACTGCTCATGTGCTGATCAGATAGATCTCCTGCAAGGATCATGTGCCTCAGCAGGCAAGAATCAAGCAGCTGAGCAGGCATGAATCCTTCGGCCCAGCTGGCGATTATCAAGCAGCTGAGCAGGCATGAATCCTGCGGCCCAGCTGACGATTATCAAGCCGCTGAGAAGGCATGAATCATGCGGCCCAGCTGGCGATTATCAAGCAGATGAGCAGGCATGAATCATGCGGCCCAGCTGGCGATTATCAAGCAGATGAGCAGGCATGAATCATGCGGCCCAGCTGGCTATTATCAAGCAGCTGAGCAGGCATGAATCCTGCGGCCCAGCTGGCGATTATCAAGCAGATGAGCAGCCATGAATCCTCTGGCTCAGCTGGCGATTATCAAACAGCTGAGCAGGCAATAATCCCGTAACTCAGCAGGCAATGATCACTTGGCTGTCATGCAGTGATCAGGTGACTGAAGGCGCTGATCATGTGACTGCTCATGTGCTGATCAGTAGCTCTCCTGCACGGATCATGTGCCTCAGCAGGCAACAATGAAGCAGCTGAGCAGGCATGAATCATGCGGCCCAATGGCGATTATCAAGCAGCTGAGAAGGCATGAATCCTGCAGCCCAGCTGGCGATTATGAAGCAGATGAGCAGACATGAATCCTGCCGCCCAGCTGGCGATTATCAAGCAGATGAGCAGGCATGAATCATGCGGCCCAGCTGGCGATTATCAAGCAGATGAGCAGGCATGAATTATGCGGCCCAGTTGGCGATTATCAACAGCTGAGCAGGCATGAATCCTGTGGCCCAGCTGGCCATTATCAAACAGATGAGCAGCCATGAATCTTGCGGCCCAGCTGGCGATTATCAAGTAGCTGAGCAGGCATGAATCTTGCGGCCCAGCTGGCGATTATCAAGCAGATGAGCAGGCATGAATCCTGCTGCTCAGCTGGCGATTATCAAGCAGCTGAGCAGGCGCTAATCCGGTAACTCAGCAGGCACTGATCACGTGGCTGTCATGCAGTGATCAGGTGACTGAGAGGCACTGATCATGTGACTGTTCATGTGCTGATCATGTGGCTCTCCTGCACGGATCATGTGCCTCAGCAGGAAAGAATCAAGAAGCTGAACAGGCATGAATCCTGCGGCCCAGCTTGCGATTATCAAGCAGATGAGCAGGCAAGAATTATGCGGCCCAATGGCGATTATCAAGCAGCTGAGAAGGCATGAATCCTGCGGTCCAGCTGGCGATTATCAAGCAGATGAGCAGGCATGAATCATGCGGCCCAGCTGGCGATTATCAAGCAGATGAGCAGGCATGAATCCTCAGGCCCAGCTGGCGATTATCAAGCAGATGAGCAGGCATGAATCATGCGGACCAGCTGGCGATTATCAAGCAGATGAGCAGCCATGAATCCTGCGGCTCAGCTGGCGATTATCAAGCAGCTGAGCAGGCGCTAATCCTGTAACTCAGCAGGCACTGATCCCGTGGCTGTCATGCAGTGCTCAGGTGACTGAGAGGCGCTGATCATGTGACTGCTCATGTGCTGATCAGGTAGCTCTCCTGCACGGATCATGTGCCTCAGCAGGCAAAAATTAAGCAGCTGAGCAGGCATGAATCCTGCGGCCCAGCTTGCGATTATCAGCAGATGAGCAGGCATTAATCATGCGGCCCAATGGCGATAATCAAGCAGCTGAGAAGGCATGAATCCTGCGGCCCAGCTGGCTATTATCAAGCAGATGAACAGGCATGAATCCTGCGGCCCAGCTGGCGATTATGAAGCAGCTGAGCAGGCGCTAATCCCGTAACTCAGCAGGCACTGATCACGTGGCTGTCATGCAGTGCTCAGGTGACTGAGAGGTGCTGATCATGTGACTGCTCATGTGCTGATCAGGTAGCTCTCCTGCACGAATCATGTGCCTCAGCAGGCAAGATTCAAGCAGCTGAGCAGGCATGAATCCTGCGGCCCAGCTTGAGATTATCAGCAGATGAGCAGGCATAAATCATGCAGCCCAATGGCGATTATCAAGCAGATGAGCAGGCATGCATCCTGCGGCTCAGCTGGCGATTATCAAGCAGCTGAGCAGGCGCTAATCCCCGTAACCCAGCAGGCACTGATCACGTGGCTGAGCAGGCAGTGATCAGGTGACTGAGAGGCGCTTATCATGTGACTGTTCATGTGCTGATCAGGTAGCTCTCCTGCACGGATCATGTGCCTCAGCAGGCAAGAATCAAGCAGCTGAGCAGGCATGAATCCTGCGGTCCAGCTTGCGATTATCAAGCAGATGAGCAGGAATGAATCCTGCGGCCCAATGGCGATTATCAAGCTGCTGAGAAGGCATGAATCCTGCGGTCCCGCTGTGGATTATCAAGCAGATAAGCAGGCATGAATCATGCGGCCCAGCTGGTGATTATCAAGCAGATGAGCAGGCATAAATCCTCCGACCCAGCTGGCGATTATCAAGCAGCTGAGCAGGCATGAATCCAGCGGTCCAGCGGGCGATTATCAAGCAGCTGAGCAGGCATGAATCCTGCGGCCCAGCTGGCGATTATCAAGCAGATGAGCAGGCATGAATCCTGCGGCCCAGCTGGCGATTATCAAGCAGATGAGCAGCCATGAATCATGCGGCCCAGTTGGCGATTATCAGGCAGATGAGCAGGCATGAATCCTGGGGCCCAGCTTGCGATTATGAAGCAGATTAGCAGGCATAAATCATGAGTCCCAATGAAGATTATCAAGTGGCTGAGAAGGCATGAATCCTGCGGCCCAGCTGGCGATTATCAAGCAGATGAGCAGGCATGAATCATGCGGCCCAGCTGGCGATTATCAAGCAGATGAGCAGGCATGAATCATGATGAGCAGGCATGCCCCGCCCAGCTGGCGATTATCAAGCAGATGAGCAGGCATGAATCCGCCGGCCAGCTGGCGATTATCAAGCAGCTGAGCAGGCATGAATCCTGCTGCCCAGCTGGCGATTATCAAGCAGATGAGCAGGCATGAATCCGGCGGCCCAGCTGGCGATTATCAAGCAGATGAGCAGGCATGCATCCTGCGGCTCAGCTGGCGATTATCAAGCAGCTGAGCAGGCGCTAATCCCGTAACTCAGCAGGCACTGATCACGTGGCTGTCATACAGTGATCAGGTGACTGAGAGGCGCTTATCATGTGACTGCACATGTGCTGATCAGGTAGCTCTCCTGCACGGATCATGTGCCTCAGCAGGCAAGAATCAAGCAGCTGAGCAGGCATGAATCCTGCGTCCCAGCTTGCGATTATCAAGCAGATGAGCAGGCATGAATCATGTGGCCCATTGCGATTATCAAGCAGCTGAGAAGGCATGAATCCTGCGGCCCAGCTGGCGATTATCAAGCAGCTGAGCAGGCATGAATCCTGCGGCCCAGCTGGCGATTATCAAGCAGCTGAGCAGGCATGAATCCTGCGGCCCAGCTGGCGATTATCAAGCAGCTGAGCAGGCATGAATCCTGCGGCCCAGCTGACGATTATCAAGCAGCTGAGAAGGCATGAATCATGCGGCCCAGCTGGCTATTATCAAGCAGCTGAGCAGGCATGAATCCTGCGGCCCAGCTGGCGATTATCAAGCAGATGAGCAGCCATGAATCCTGTGGCTGAGCTGGCGATTATCAAACAGCTGAGCAGGCGCTAATCCCGTAACTCAGCAGGCACTGATCACTTGGCTGTCATGCAGTGATCAGGTGACTGAGAGGCGCTGATCATGTGACTGCTCATGTGCTGATCAGCAGCTGAGCAGGCACGGATCATGTGCCTCAGCAGGCAACAAACAAGCAGCTGAGCAGACATGAATCATGCGGCGCAATGGCGATTATCAAGCAGCTGAGAAGTCATGAATCCTGCAGCCCAGCTGGCGATTATCAAGCAGATGAGCAGACATAAATCCTGCGGCCCAGCTGGCGATTATCAAGCAGATGAGCAGGCATGAATCATGATTATCCAGATGAGCAGGCCCAGCTGGCGATTATCAAGCAGATGAGCAGGCATGAATCATGTGCGCCCAGCTGGCGATTATCAAGCAGATGAGCAGGCATGAATCCTGCGGCCCAGCTGGCGATTATCAAGCAGCTGAGCAGGCATGAATCCTGCGGCCCAGCTGGCGATTATCAGGCAGATGAGCAGGCATGAATCTATGCGGCCCAGCTGGCAATTATCAACAGCTGAGCAGGCATGAATCCTGTGGCCCAGCTGGCGATTATCAAGCAGATGAGCAGCCATGAATCCTGCGGCCAAGCTGGCGATTATCAAGTAGCTGAGCAGGCATGAATCATGGGGCCCAGCTGGCGATTATCAAGCAGATGAGCAGGCATGAATTATGCTTCCCAGCTGGCAATTATCAACAGCTGAGAAGTCATGAATCCTGCAGCCCAGCTGGCGATTATCAAGCAGATGAGCAGGCGCTAATCCCGTAACTCAGCAGGCACTGATCACTTGGCTGTCATGCAGTGATCAGGTGACTAAGAGGCGCTGATCATGTGACTGCTCATGTGCTGATCAGGTAGCTCTCCTGCACGAATCATGTGCCTCAGCAGGCAAGATTCAAGCAGCTGAGCAGGCATGAATCCTGCGGCCCAGCTTGAGATTATCAGCAGATGAGCAGGCATAAATCATGCAGCCCAATGGTGATTATCAAGCAGATGAGCAGGCATGCATCCTGCGGCTCAGCTGGCGATTATCAAGCAGCTGAGCAGGGCTAATGAATAACTCACCAGGCACTGATGGCGATTATCTGTCATGACAGGTGATCAGGTGACTGAGCTGGCGATTATCATGTGACTGTGAATGTGCTGCCCAGGTGGCTCTCTGCAGATGGATCATGTGCCTCAGCCCAGCTGGCAAGAATCAAGCAGCTGAGCAGGCATGAATCCTGCGGCCCAGCTGGCGATTATCAAGCAGATGAGCAGGAATGAATCCTGCGGCCCAATGGCGATTATCAAGCAGCTGAGAAGGCATGAACTCAGCGGTCCGCTGTGGATTATCAAGCAGATAAGCAGGCATGAATCATGCGGCCCAGCTGGTGATTATCAAGCAGATGAGCAGGCATAAATCCTCCGACCCAGCTGGCGATTATCAAGCAGCTGAGCAGGCATGAATCCTGCGGCCCAGCGGGCGATTATCAAGCAGCTGAGCAGGCATGAATCCTGCGGCCCAGCTGGCGATTATCAAGCAGATGAGCAGCCATGAATCATGCGGCCCAGTTGGCGATTATCAGGCAGATGAGCAGGCATGAATCCTGGGGCCCAGCTTGCGATTATGAAGCAGATTAGCAGGCATAAATCATGAGTCCCAATGAAGATTATCAAGTGGCTGAGAAGGCATGAATCCTGCGGCCCAGCTGGCGATTATCAAGCAGATGAGCAGGCATGAATCATGCGGCCCAGCTGGCGATTATCAAGCAGATGAGCAGGCATGAATCATGCGGCCCAGCTGGCGATTATCAAGCAGATGAGCAGGCATGAATCCACCGGCCAGCTGGCGATTATCAAGCAGCTGAGCAGGCATGAATCCTGCTGCCCAGCTGGGGTTTATCAAGCAGATGAGCAGCCATGAATCCTGCGGCTCAGCTAGCGATTATCAAGCAGCTCAGCAGGCGCTAATCCCGTAACTCAGCAGGAACTGATTACGTGGCTGTCATGCAGTGATCAGGTGACCTAGAGGCGCTGATCATGTGACTGCTCATGTGCTGATCAGGGAGCTCTCCAACACGGATCATGTGCCTCAGCAGGCAAGAATCAAGCAACTGAGAAGGCATCAATCCTGCGGCCCAGCTGGCGATTATCAAGCAGATGAGCAGGCATGAATCCTGCCGCCCAGCGGGCGATTATCAAGCAGATGAGCAGGCATGAATCATGCGGCCCAGCTGGCGATTATCTAGCAGATGAGCAGGCATGCATCCTGTGGCTCAGCTGGCGATTATCAAGCAGCTGAGCAGGCGCATACCATGAATCAGCAGGCACTGATCACGTGGCTGATTATCAGTGATCAGGTGACTGAGGCGCTGAATCATGTGACTGCTCAGCTGCTGATTATCAAGCAGCTGAGCAGGCACGGATCATGTGCCCCAGCTGGCGATTATCAAGCAGCTGAGCAGGCATGAATCCTGCGGCCCAGCTGGCGATTATCAAGCAGCTGAGCAGGCATGAATCATGAGGCCCAGCTGGCGATTATCAAGCAGATGAGCAGGCATGAATCATGCGGCCCAGCTGGCGATTATCAAGCAGATGAGCAGGCATGAATCATGCGGCCCAGCTGGCGATTATCAAGCAGATGAGCAGGCATGAATCATGCGGCCCAGCTGGCGATTATCAAGCAGATGAGCAGGCATGAATCATGCGGCCCAGCTGGCGATTATCAAGCAGATGAGCAGGCATGAATCCTGCGGCCCAGCTGGCGATTATCAAGCAGATGAGCAGGCATGAATCCTGCGGCCCAGCTGGCGATTATCAAGCAGATGAGCAGGCATGAATCCTGCGGCCCAGCTGGCGATTATCAAGCAGATGAGCAGGCATGAATCATGCGGCCCAGCTGGCGATTATCAAGCAGATGAGCAGGCATGAATCCTGCGGCCCAGCTGGCGATTATCAAGCAGCTGAGCAGGCATGAATCCTGCCGCCCAGCTGGCGATTATCAAGCAGATGAGCAGGCATGAATCATGCGGCCCAGCTGGCGATTATCAAGCAGATGAGCAGGCATGAATCATGCTGCCCAGCTGGCGATTATCAAGCAGATGAGCAGGCATGAATCCTGCTGCCCAGCTGGCGATTATCAAGCAGATGAGCAGGCATGAATCCTGCGGCCCAGCTGGCGATTATCAAGCAGATGAGCAGGCATGAATCCCGTAACCCAGCTGGCACTTATCACGTGGCTGTGCAGCAGTGATCAGGTGACTGATGAAGGCGAGTGATCATGTGACTGATTATCAAGCAGGATGAGCAGGCACGGATCATGAGCCTCAGCCCAGCTGGCGATTATCAAGCAGATGAGCAGGCATGAATCATGCGGCCCAGCTGGCGATTATCAAGCAGATGAGCAGGCATGAATCATGCGGCCCAGCTGGCGATTATCAAGCAGATGAGCAGGCATGAATCCATGCTGCCCAGCTGGCGATTATCAAGCAGATGAGCAGGCATGAATCCTGCGGCCCAGCTGGCGATTATCAAGCAGATGAGCAGGCATGAATCATGCGGCCCAGCTGGCGATTATCAAGCAGATGAGCAGGCATGAATCCTGAGTCCCAGCTGGCGATTATCAAGCAGCTGAGCAGGCATGAATCCTGCGGCCCAGCTGGCGATTATCAAGCAGATGAGCAGGCATGAATCATGCGGCCCAGCTGGCGATTATCAAGCAGATGAGCAGGCATGAATCCTGCGGCCCAGCTGGCGATTATCAAGCAGATGAGCAGGCATGAATCCTGCGGCCCAGCTGGCGATTATCAAGCAGATGAGCAGGCATGAATCCTGCTGCCCAGCTGGCGATTATCAAGCAGATGAGCAGGCATGAATCCTGCGGCCCAGCTGGCGATTATCAAGCAGATGAGCAGGCATGAATCCTGCGGCCCAGCTGGCGATTATCAAGCAGATGAGCAGGCATGAATCCCGCGCTCAGCTGGCTTATCAGGCAGCTGATCAGCAGTGAATCAGCAGGCTGATCATGCAGTGATCAGGTGACTGAGCTGGCGCTTATCATGTGACTGAGCAGGCGTGCTGATCATGTAGCCCAGGTGGCTTTTAGGCAAGCAGCAGCTGAGCAGGCATGAATCCTGCGGCCCAGCTGGCGATTATCAGCAGCTGAGCAGGCATGAATCCTGCGGCCCAGCTGGCGATTATCAAGCAGATGAGCAGGCATGAATCAGGTGGCCCAGCTGGCGATTATCAAGTGACTGAGCAGGCATGAATCCTGCGGCCCAGCTAGTGATTATCAAGCAGATGAGCAGGCATGAATCATGCGGC
This sequence comes from Bos mutus, assembly GCF_027580195.1. Taxonomy (NCBI): domain Eukaryota; kingdom Metazoa; phylum Chordata; class Mammalia; order Artiodactyla; family Bovidae; genus Bos; species Bos mutus. The sequence goes on from NW_027219981.1 coordinate 35,217, forward strand.
CCAGCTGGTGATTATCAAGCAGATGAGCAGGCATGAATCCTCCGACCCAGCTGGCGATTATCAGCAGATGAGCAGGCATGAATCATGCGGCCCAGCTGGCGATTATCAAGCAGCTGAGCAGGCATGAATCCTGCGGCCCAGCTGGCGATTATCAAGCAGATGAGCAGCCATGAATCCTGCCGCTCAGCTGGCGATTATCAAGCAGCTGAGCAGGCGCTAATCCCGTAACTCAGCAGGCACTGATCACGTGGCTGTCATGCAGTGATCAGGTGACTGAGAGGTGCTGATCATGTGACTGCTCATGTGCTGATCAGGTAGCTCTCCTGCACGAATCATGTGCCTCAGCAGGCAAGATTCAAGCAGCTGAGCAGGCATGAATCCTGCGGCCCAGCTGGCGATTATCAGCAGATGAGCAGGCATGAATCATGCGGCCCAATGGCGATTATCAAGCAGATGAGCAGGCATGAATCCTGCGGCTCAGCTGGCGATTATCAAGCAGCTGAGCAGGGCTAATCCCGTAACTCACCAGGCACTGATCACGTGGCTGTCATGCAGTGATCAGGTGACTGAGAGGCGCTTATCATGTGTGCTGCTGGTGCTGATCAGGTAGCTGAGCAGGCACGGATCATGTGCCTCAGCAGGCAAGAATCAAGCAGCTGAGCAGGCATGAATCCTGCGGCCCAGCTGGCGATTATCAAGCAGATAAGCAGGCATGAATCCTGCGGCCCAATGGCGATTATCAAGCAGATGAGCAGGCATGAATCCTCCGGCCCAGCTGGCGATTATCAAACAGATGAGCAGGCATGAATCATGCGGCCCAGCTGGCGATAATCAAGCAGATGAGCAGGCATGAATCCTGCGGCCCAGCTGGCGATTATCAAGCAGATGAGCAGGCATGAATCCTGCGGCCCAGCTGGCGATTATCAAGCAGATGAGCAGGCATGAATCCTGCGGCCCAGCTGGCGATTATCAAGCAGATGAGCAGGCATGAATCCTGTGGCCCAGCTGGCGATTATCAAGCAGCTGAGCAGGCATGAATCCTGCTGCCCAGCAGGCACTCAAGCAGATCACGTGGCTGTCTGCAGCTGATCAGGTGACTGAGAGGCGCTGATCATGTGACTGGCTGTGATTATCAGCAGCTGAGCAGTGCAGGTGAATCCTAGAGCCCAGCTGGCGATTATCAAGCAGCCTGAGCAGGCATGATCATGTGCCCCAGCTGGCAGAATGACAGATCCAGGCATGAATCCTGCGGCCCAGCTGGCGATTATCAAGCAGATGAGCAGGCATGAATCCTGCCGCCCAGCTGGCGGCGATTATCAAGCAGATGAGCAGGCATGAATCATGCGGCCCAGCTGGCGATTATCTAGCAGATGAGCAGGCATGCATCCTGTGGCTCAGCTGGCGATTATCAGCAGCTGAGCAGGCGCTAATACCATAACTCAGCAGGCACTGATCACGTGGGTCATGCAGTGATCAGGTGACTGAGAGGCGCTGATCATGTGACTGCTCATGTGCTGATCAGGTAGCTCTCCTGCACGGATCATGTGCCTCAGCAGGCAAGTATCAAGCAGCTGAGCAGGCATGAATCCTGCGGCCCAGCTGGCGATTATCAAGCAGATGAGCAGGCATGAATCATGCGGCCCAGCTGGCGATTATCAAGCAGATGAGCAGGCATGAATCATGCGCCCAGCTGGCGATTATCAAGCAGATGAGCAGGCATGAATCATGCGGCCCAGCTGGCGATTATCAAGCAGATGAGCAGGCATGAATCATGCGGCCCAATGGCGATTATCAAGCAGATGAGCAGGCATGAATCCTGCGGCCCAGCTGGCGATTATCAAGCAGCTGAGCAGGCATGAATCCTGCGGCCCAGCTGGCGATTATCAAGCAGATGAGCAGGCATGAATCATGCGGCCCAGCTGGCGATTATCAAGCAGATGAGCAGCCATGAATCATGCGGCCCAGCTGGCGATTATCAAGCAGATGAGCAGGCATGAATCATGCGGCCCAGCTGGCGATTATCAAGCAGATGAGCAGGCATGAATCATGCGGCCCAGCTGGCGATTATCAAGCAGATGAGCAGGCATGAATCATGCGGCCCAGCTGGCGATTATCAAGCAGCTGAGCAGGCATGAATCCTGCGGCCCAGCTGGCGATTATCAAGCAGCTGAGCAGGCATGAATCCTGCAGCCCAGCTGGCGATTATCAAGCAGATGAGCAGGCATGAATCCTGCGGCCCAGCTGGCGATTATCAAGCAAATGATCAGGCATGAATCCTGGGGCCCAGCTGGCGATTATCAAGCAGATGAGCAGGCATGAATCATGAGTCCCAGCTGGCGATTATCAAGCAGATGAGCAGGCATGAATCCTGCGGCCCAGCTGGCGATTATCAAGCAGCTGAGCAGGCATGAATCCTGCGGCCCAGCTGGCGATTATCAAGCAGATGAGCAGGCAAGAATCATGCGGCCCAGCTGGCAATTATCAAGCAGATGAGCATGCATGAATCCTGCGGCCCAGCTGGCGATTATCAAGCAGATGAGCAGGCATGAATCATGCGGCCCAGCTGGCGATTATCAAGCAGATGAGCAGGCATGAATCCTGCGGCCCAGCTGGCGATTATCAAGCAGCTGAGCAGGCATGAATCCCGTAATTCTGCAGGCGATTATCACGTGGCTGATGCAGTGATCAGGTGACTGATAGGCGCTGATCATGTGACTGCTGGCGATTGATCAGGCAGATGAGCCTGAACGGATCATGTGCCCCAGCAGGCGAGAATCAAGCAGCTGAGCAGGCATGAATCCTGCGCCCAGCTGGCGATTATCAAGCAGATGAGCAGGCATGAATCATGTGGCCCAGCTGGCGATTATCAAGCAGGTGAGCAGGCATGAATCATGCGGCCCAATGGCGATTATCAAGCAGCTGAGAAGGCATGAATCCTGGGGTCCATCTGGCAATTATCAAGCAGATGAGCAGGCATGAATCATGCGGCCCAGCTGGCGATTAGCAAGCAGGTGGGCAGGCATGAATCCTGCGACCCAGCTGGCGATTATCAAGCAGCTGAGCAGGAATGAATCCTGCGGCCCAGCTGGCTATTATGAAGCAGATGAGCAGCCAAGAATCATGCGGCCCAGCTGGCGATTATCAAGCAGATGAGCATGCATGAATCTTGCGGTGCAGCTGGCGATTATCAAGCAGATGAACAGGCATGAATCATGCGGCCCACCTGGCGATTATCAAGCAGATGAGCAGCCATGAATCCTGCGGCCAACCTGGCGATTATCAAGCAGATGAGCAGGCATGAATCATGCGGCCCACCTGGCGATTATCAAGCAGATGAGCAGCCATGAATCCTGCGGCCCAGCTGGCGATTATCAAGCAGCTGAGCAGGCGCTAATCCCATAACTCAGCAGGCACTGATCACGTGGCTGTCATGCAGTGATCAGGTGACATGAGAAGGCATGCTGATCATGTGACTGCTCATGTGCTGATCAGGAGCTCTCCAACACGGATCATGTGCCTCAGCAGGCAAGAATCAAGCAGCTGAGCAGCCATGAATCCTGCGGCCCAGCTGGCGATTATCAAGCAGCTGAGCAGGCGCTAATCCCGTAACTCAGCAGGCACTGATCACATGGCTGTCATCGCAGTGCTCAGGTGACTGAGAGGCGCTGATCAGCAGTGACTGCTCATGCCCAGCTGGCTGATCAGGCAGCTGAGCAGGCACGGATCATGTGCCTCAGCAGGCAAGAATCAAGCAGCTGAGCAGGCATGAATCCTGCGGCCCAGCTGGCGATTATCAGGCAGGTGAGCAGGCATGAATCCTGCGGCCCAGCTGGCGATTATCAAGCAGCTGAGCAGGCATGAATCCTGCGGCCCAGCTGGCGATTATCAAGCAGATGAACAGGCATGAATCCTGCGGCCCAGCTGGCGATTATCAAGCAGATAAGCAGGCGCTAATCACGTAACTCAGCAGGCACTGATCACGTGGCTGAGCAGGCAGTGAATCAGGTGACTGAGCCCAGCTGATCATGTGATCTCATGTGCTGATGAGCAGCTCTCCTGCACGAATCATGTGCCTCAGCAGGCAATTATCAAGCAGCTGAGCAGGCATGAATCCTGCGCCCAGCTGGCGATTATCAGCAGATGAGCAGGCATAAATCCTGCAGCCCAGCTGGCGATTATCAAGCAGATGAGCAGGCATGAATCCTGCGGCCCAGCTGGCGATTATCAAGCAGATGAGCAGGCGCTGAATCCCGTAACTCATCCAGGCACTGATCACGTGGATGTCAGCAGTGATCAGGTGACTGAGAGGCGCTTATCATGTGAGTGCTCATGTGCTGATCAGGTAGCTCTCCTGCACGGATCATGTGCCTCAGCAGGCAAGAATCAAGCAGCTGAGCAGGCATGAATCCTGCGGCCCAGCTTGCGATTATCAAGCAGATGAGCAGGAAAGAATCCTGCGGCCCAATGGCGATTATCAAGCAGCTGAGAAGGCATGAATCCTCCGTCCCATCTGGCGATTATCAAACAGATGAGCAGACATGAATCATGCGGCCCAGCTGGCGTTAATCAAGCAGATGAGCAGCCATGAATTCTGCTGCCCAGCGGGCGATTATCAAGCAGCTGAGCAGGCATGAATCCTGCGGCCCAGCTGGCGATTATCAAGCAGATGAGCAGGCATGAATCCTGCGGCCCAGCTGGCGATTATCAAGCAGATGAGCAGGCATGCATCCTGTGGCTCAGCGGGAGATTATGAAGCAGCTGAGCAGGCGCTAATCCCGTAACTCAGCAGGCACTGATCACGTGGCTGTCAAGCCATGATCAGGTGACTGAGAGGCGCTGATCATGTGACTGTTCATGTGCTGATCAGGTAGCTCTCCTGCACAGATCATGTGCCTCAGTAGACAAGAATCAAGCAGATGACCATCCATGAATCCTGGGGCCCAGCGGGCGATTATCAAGAAGCTTAGCAGGCATGAATCCTGCCGCCCATCGTGCGATTATCAAGCAGCTGTGCAGGCATGAATCATGCGGCCCATCTGGCGATTATCTAGCAGATGAGCAGGCATGCATCCTGTGCCTCAGCTGGCGATTATCAAGCAGCTGAGCAGGCGCTAATACCATAACTCAGCAGGCACTGATCACGTGGCTGTCATGCAGTGATCAGGTGACTGAGAGGCGCTGATCATGTGACTGCTCATGTGCTGATCAGGTAGCTCTCCTGCACGGATCATGTGCCTCAGCAGGCAAGTATCAAGCAGCTGAGCAGGCATGAATCCTGCGGCCCAGCTGGCGACTATCAAGTAGATGAGCAGGCATGAATCATGCGGCCCAGCTTGCGATTATCAAGCAGATGAGCAGGCATGAATCATGCGTCCAAGCCTGCGATTATCAAGCAGATGAGCAGGCATGAATCATGCGGCCCAGTTGGCGATTATCAAGCAGATGAGGAGGCATGAATCATGCGGCCCAATGGCGATTATCAAGCAGCTGAGAAGGCATGAATCCTGCGGCCCAGCTGGCGATTATCAAGCAGCTGAGCAGGCATGAATTCTGCGGCCCAGCTCGCGATTATCAAGCAGCTGAGCAGGCATCAATCCTGCAGCACAGCTGGCGATTATCAAGCAGATGAGCAGGCACGAATCATGCGGCCCAGCTGGCGATTATCCAGCAGCTGAGCAGGCATGAATCCTGCGGCCCAGCTGGCGATTATCAAGCAGATGAGCAGGCATGAATCCTGCAGTGCAGCTGGCGATTATCAAGCAGATGAGCAGGCACGAATCATGCGGCCCAGATGGCGAATATCAAGCAGATGAGCAGGCATTCCTCCTGCGGCTCAGCTGCCGATTATCCAGCAGCTGAGCAAGCGCTAATCCCGGAACTCTGCAGGTACTGATCACGTGACTATCATGCAGTGATCAGGTGACTGAGAATCGCTGATCATGTGACTGCTCATGTGCTGATCAGGTAGCTCTCCTGAACGGATCATGTGCCTCAGCAGGCAAGAACTAAGCAGCTGAGCAGGCATGAATCCTGCCGCCCTATGGCGATTATCAAGCAGCTGAGCAGGCATGAATCCTGCGGCCCAGCTGGCGATTATCAAGCAGATGAGCAGGCATGAATCATGCGGCCCAGCAGGCGATTATCAAGCAGATGAGCAGGCATGAATTATGCGGCCCAATGGCGATTATCAAGCAGCTGAGAAGGCATGAATCCTGCGGTCCAGCTTGCGATTATCAAGCAGATGAGCATGCATGAATTATGCGGCACAATGGCGATTATCAAGCAGCTGAGAAGGCATGAATCCTGCAGTCCAGCTGGCGATTATCAAGCAGATGAACAGGCATGAATCATGCGGCCCAGCTGGCGATTATCAAGCAGATGAGCAGCCATGAATCCTCCGGCCCAGCTGGCGATTATCAAGCAGATGAGCAGGCATGAATCATGCGGCCCACCTGGCGATTATCAAGCAGATGAGCAGCCATGAATCCTGCGGCTCAGCTGGCGATTATCAAGTAGCTGAGAGGCGCTAATCCCATAACTCAGCAGGCACTGATCATGTGGCTGTCATGCAGTGATCAGGTGACTGAGAAGAGCTGATCATGTGACTGCTCATGTGCTGATCATGGAGCTCTCCAACACGGATCATGTGCCTCAGCAGGCAAGAATCAAGCAGCTGAGAAGCCATGAATCCTTCGGCTCAGCTGGCGATTATCAAGCAGCTGAGCAGGCGCTAATCCCGTAACTCAGCAGGCACTGATCCCGTGGCTGTCATGCAGTGCTCAGGTGACTGAGAGGCGCTGATCATGTGACTGCTCATGTGCTGATCAGGTAGCTCTCCTGCACGGATCATGTGCCTCAGCAGGCAAGAATCAAGCAGCTGAGCAGGCATGAATCTTGTGGCCCAGCTTGCGATTATCAGCAGATGAGCAGGCATGAATCATGCGGCCCAATGGCGATTAGCAAGCAGCTGAGAAGGCATGAATCCTGCGGCCCAGCTGGCGATTATCAAGCAGATGAACAGGCATGAATCCTGCGGCCCAGCTGGCGATTATCAAGCAGCTGAGCAGGCGCTAATCCCGTAACTCAGCAGGTACTGATCACGTGGCTGTCATGCAGTGCTCAGGTGACTGAGAGGTGCTGATCATGTGATTGCTCATGTGCTGATCAGGTAACTCTCCTGCACGAATCATGTGCCTCAGCAGGCAAGATTCAAGCAGCTGAGCAGGCATGAATCCTGCGGCCCAGCTTGAGATTATCAGCAGATGAGCAGCCATAAATCATGCAGCCCAATGGCGATTATCAAGCAGATGAGCAGGCATGCATCCTGCGGCTCAGCTGGCGATTATCAAGCAGCTGAGCAGGCGCTAATCCCGTAACTCACCAGGCACTGATCACGTGGCTGTCATACAGTGATCAGGTGACTGAGAGGCCCTTATCAAGTGACTGCTCATGTGCTGATCAGGTAGCTCTCCTGCACGGATCATGTGCCTCAGCAGGCAAGAATCAAGCAGCTGAGCAGGCATGAATCCTGCGGCCCAGCTTGCGATTATCAAGCAGATGAGCAGGAATGAATCCTGCGGCCCAATGGCGATTATCAAGCAGCTGAGAAGGCATGAATCCTGCGGTCCCGCTGTGGATTATCAAGCAGATAAGCAGGCATGAATCATGCGGCCCAGCTGGTGATTATCAAGCAGATGAGCAGGCATGAATCCTCCGGCCCAGCTGGCGATTATCAAGCAGATGAGCAGGCATGAATCATGCGGCCCAGCGGGCGATTATCAAGCAGCTGATCAGGCATGAATCCTGCGGCCCAGCTGGCGATTATCAAGCAGATGAGCAGCCATGAATCCTGCCGCTCAGCTGGCGATTATCAAGCAGCTGAGCAGGCGATAATCCCGTAACTCAGCAGGCACTGATCACGTGGCTGTCATGCCGTGATCAGGTGACTGAGAGGCACTGATCATGTGACTGCTCATGTGCTGATCAGGTAGCTCTCCTGCACGGATCATGTGCCTCAGCAGGCAAGGATCAAGCAGATGAGCAGGCATGAATCATGCGGCCCAGCTGGAGATTATCAAGCAGTTGAGAAGGCATGAATCATGCGGCCCAGCTGGCGATTATCAAGCAGATGAGCAGGCATGAATCATGCGGCCCAGTTGGTGATTATCAAGCAGATGAGCAGGCATGAATCCTGCGGCCAGCTGGCGATTATCAAGCAGATGAGCAGGCATGAATCATGCGGCCCAGCTGGCGATTATCAAGCAGATGAGCAAGCATGAATCCTCCAGCCCACTTGGCGATTATCAGGCAGATGAGCAGGCATGAATCCTGCGGCCCAGCTTGCGATTATGAAGCAGATTAGCAGGCATGAATCATGAGTCCCAATGGAGATTATCAAGCGGCTGAGAAGGCATGAATCCTGCGGCCCAGCTGGCGATTATCAAGCAGATGAGCAGACATGAATCCTGCGGCCCAGCTGGCGATTATCAAGCAGATGAGCAGGCATGAATCATGCGGCCCAGCTGGCGATTATCAAGCAGATGAGCAGGCATGAATTATTCGGCCTAGCTGGCGATTATCAACAGCTGAGCAGGCATGAATCCTGCGGCTGAGCTGGCGATTATCAAACAGCTGAGCAGGCGCTAATCCCGTAACTCAGCAGGCACTGATCACTTGGCTGTCATGCAGTGATCAGGTGACTAAGAGGCGCTGATCATGTGACTGCTCATGTGCTGATCAGTAGCTCTCCTGCACGGATCATGTGCCTCAGCAGGCAACAAACAAGCAGCTGAGCAGACATGAATCATGCGGCGCAATGGCGATTATCAAGCAGCTGAGAAGTCATGAATCCTGCAGCCCAGCTGGCGATTATCAAGCAGATGAGCAGACATGAATCCTGCGGCCCAGCTGGCGATTATCAAGCAGATGAGCAGGCATGAATCATGCGGCCCAGCTGGCGATTATCAAGCAGATGAGCAGGCATGAATTATGCTTCCCAGCTGGCAATTATCAACAGCTGAGCAGGCATGAATCCTGTGGCCCAGCTGGCGATTATCAAGCAGATGAGCAGCCATGAATCCTGCGGCCAAGCTGGCGATTATCAAGTAGCTGAGCAGGCATGAATCATGGGGCCCAGCTGGCGTTTATCAAGCAGATGAGCAGCCATGAATCCTGCGGCTGAGCTGGCGATTATCAAACAGCTGAGCAGGCGCTAATCCCGTAACTCAGCAGGCACTGATCACTTGGCTGTCATGCAGTGATCAGGTGACTAAGAGGCGCTGATCATGTGACTGCTCATGTGCTGATCAGGTAGCTCTCCTGCACAAATCATGTGCCTCAGCAGGCAAGATTCAAGCAGCTGAGCAGGCATGAATCCTGCGGCCCAGCTTGAGATTATCAGCAGATGAGCAGGCATAAATCATGCAGCCCAATGGCGATTATCAAGCAGATGAGCAGGCATGCATCCTGCGGCTCAGCTGGCGATTATCAAGCAGCTGAGCAGGCGCTAATCCCGTAACTCACCAGGCACTGATCACGTGGCTGTCATACAGTGATCAGGTGACTGAGAGGCGCTTATCATGTGACTGTTCATGTGCTGATCAGTAGCTCTCCTGCACGGATCATGTGCCTCAGCAGGCAACAAACAAGCAGCTGAGCAGACATGAATCATGCGGCGCAATGGCGATTATCAAGCAGCTGAGAAGTCATGAATCCTGCAGCCCAGCTGGCGATTATCAAGCAGATGAGCAGACATGAATCCTGCGGCTGAGCTGGCGGTTATCAAACAGCTGAGCAGGCGCTAATCCCGTAACTCAGCAGGCACTGATCACTTGGCTGTCATGCAGTGATCAGGTGACTGAGAGGTGCTGATCATGTGACTGCTCATGTGCTGATCAGTAGCTCTCCTGCACGGATCATGTGCCTCAGCAGGCAACAAACAAGCAGCTGAGCAGACATGAATCATGCGGCGCAATGGCGATTATCAAGCAGCTGAGAAGTCATGAATCCTGCAGCCCAGCTGGCGATTATCAAGCAGATGAGCAGACATGAATCCTGCGGCCCAGCTGGCGATTATCAAGCAGATGAGCAGGCATGAATCATGCGGCCCAGCTGGCGATTATCAAGCAGATGAGCAGGCATGAATTATGCTTCCCAGCTGGCAATTATCAACAGCTGAGCAGGCATGAATCCTGTGGCCCAGCTGGCGATTATCAAGCAGATGAGCAGCCATGAATCCTGCGGCCAAGCTGGCGATTATCAAGTAGCTGAGCAGGCGTGAATCATGGGGCCCAGGTGGCGTTTATCAAGCAGATGAGCAGCAATGAATCCTGCGCCCAGCTGGCGATTATCAAGCAGCTGAGCAGGCATGAATCCCTGCGGCCCAGCTGGCGATTATCAGCAGATGAGCAGATGGGCAGGTATGAGGCAGCTGACCGGCCCAGCTGGCGATTATCAAGCAGATGAGCAGGCATGAGCAGATGAGCAGGCCTGCGGCCCAGCTGGTGATTATCAAGCAGATGAGCAGGCATGAATCATGCGGCCCAGCTGGTGATTATCAAGCAGATGAGCAGGCATGAATCCTCCGACCCAGCTGGCGATTATCAAGCAGATGAGCAGGCATGAATCATGCAGCCCAGCTGGCGATTATCAAGCAGCTGAGCAGGCATGAATCCTGCGGCCCAGCTGGCGATTATCAAGCAGATGAGCAGCCATGAATCCTGCCGCTCAGCTGGCGATTATCAAGCAGATGAGCAGGCGCTAATCCCGTAACTCAGCAGGCACTGATCACGTGGCTGTCATGCAGTGATCAGGTGACTGTGAGGCGCTGATCATGTGACTGCTCATGTGCTGATCAGATAGATCTCCTGCAAGGATCATGTGCCTCAGCAGGCAAGAATCAAGCAGCTGAGCAGGCATGAATCCTTCGGCCCAGCTGGCGATTATCAAGCAGCTGAGCAGGCATGAATCCTGCGGCCCAGCTGACGATTATCAAGCCGCTGAGAAGGCATGAATCATGCGGCCCAGCTGGCGATTATCAAGCAGATGAGCAGGCATGAATCATGCGCCCAGCTGGCGATTATCAAGCAGATGAGCAGGCATGAATCATGCGCGGCCCAGCTGGCTATTATCAAGCAGCTGAGCAGGCATGAATCCTGCGCCCAGCTGGCGATTATCAGCAGATGAGCAGCCATGAATCCTCTGCGGCTCAGCTGGCGTTATCAAACAGCTGAGCAGGCACTAATCCCGTGGCCCAGCAGGCACTGATCACTTGGCTGTCATCATGTGATCAGGTGGCGATTATCAGGCAGCTGATCATGTGACTGCTCATGTGCTGATCAGTAGCAGATGAGCAGGGATCATGTGCCCCAGCAGGCAATTATCAAGCAGCTGAGCAGGCATGAATCATGCGGCCCAATGGCGATTATCAAGCAGCTGAGAAGGCATGAATCCTGCAGCCCAGCTGGCGATTATCAAGCAGATGAGCAGGCATGAATCCTGCGGCCCAGCTGGCGATTATCAAGCAGATGAGCAGGCATGAATCCTGCGCAGCCCAGCTGGCGATTATCAAGCAGATGAGCAGGCATGAATCCTGCGGCCCAGTTGGCGATTATCAACAGATGAGCAGGCATGAATCCTGCGGCCCAGCTGGCGATTATCAAGCAGATGAGCAGGCATGAATCATGCGGCCCAGCTGGCGATTATCAAGCAGCTGAGCAGGCATGAATCCTGCGGCCCAGCTGGCGATTATCAAGCAGATGAGCAGGCATGAATCCTGCGGCCCAGCTGGCGATTATCAAGCAGCTGAGCAGGCATGAATCCGTAACCCAGCTGGCGATTATCGTGGCTGATCAGGCAGGCAGGTGACTAAAGGCTGATCATGTGACTTATCAACAGCTGAGCAGGCATGAATCCTCAGCAGGCAACAAACAAGCAGCTGAGCAGACCAGCTGGAAATTATCAAGCAGCTGAGCAGGCATGAATCCTGCAGCCCAGCTGCATGAATGGCTGCAGATGAGGTGATCAGGTGCGGCCCAGCAGGCGATTATCAAGCAGATGAGCAGGCATGAATCATGCGCCCAGCTGGCGATTATCAAGCAGCTGAGCAGGCATGAATCCTGCGGCCCAGCTGGCGATTATCAAGCAGATGAGCAGGCATGAATCATGCGCCCAGCTGGCGATTATCAAGCAGATGAGCAGGCATGAATCCTGTGGCCCAGCTGGCGATTATCAAGCAGATGAGCAGGCATGAATCATGCGGCCCAGCTGGCGATTATCAAGCAGATGAGCAGGCATGAATTATGCGGCCCAGCTGGCAATTATCAACAGCTGAGCAGGCATGAATCATGTAACTCACAGCTGAGCAGGCATGAATCATGTGCCCAGCAGGCAAGATTATCAGCAGATGAGCAGGCATGAATCATGCCCAGCTGGAGATTATCAGCAGATGAGAAGGTATGGGAATCCTGCTGCCCAGCTGGC